>NW_027280000.1:0-175000 GCF_046629955.1 Centroberyx affinis
CTTTGTTGAGGTAGAGGGAGAGTGACAGTCAAACAGCAGCATTACTTCGCAACACTCTTCGCATGCACTTGGAATTTATACTGAGTCCTTGTTTTGTGTAAGTCTCGCAAAGTAGAACTTGATTTCATGGCTTTTGAAGTCTTTGGAGCAGTGATGGATTTGACTGTGCCTTGCAAATGCCTGACCTCTGTGATTTTTATTTTGCTTTGGAGGATTAAGGAGGTTGTTTGGACATATGCTGGGGGTCAAGGGGCAGGCGGAGGGAGCGGGGCGGCTTACTCACAGCAGGGTGAGGAATGCAGAGGTCAGACTCGGAAGACCCACAGCCTACTGACTTTCAGAGCAGCGTACAGATGGATCTCCACACCTCTTATATAACCTGAACACGAGGAACACCTTTGTCTGCTGCCACCTTGCCAGTTCACCTGGTGGCCCAGGGGGGGAGAGATAGAGGCTGTTATGGCAAGATGACTTGTAATAGCTTTGCTTGAAATAGGTTGGATTAGAATACTGATAGGAGTGGTTAGATTATGTGGTTGATTTTGCTTCATGTTAGTTTTTGGTTGTTGTTTTTTGCATTTCAGATCACAAAATGACTAATTAGATGGCTTACAAAAGTATGGAAAACATTTAGCTTTCCAGTTGTATAAGAAATGTACTGATGGCACCGGCATGTATTTCTCAATGTCTCAATTCAGTTCATAACATGGTTTCCTCTGTGAATGTGTCTATTTCCTAGTTACTGCAAGTCTAATCTGAAATGTCTGTTGTGAAATGTCTGAACTGTTGTCTTTGTCAGTGGAGGTGTGATTATATGTCTGGAGGTTTGTCAGTAACTCATTCTGTATGATGGAGTCTTGTTTGTGGGATAACCTATCTGTGCGTGTGAACGTAGTGTTGTGTTGTCTGTGGTTTTGTACTGTTTGTTTGTGTTTGTCTGTGTGAGTTCATGGTGTTTGTGTGTGCGTGTCTATGTGTGTATGCGTGCCCATACCAGCTGACCGTATGAAGGGCTGCATTTCTTCTCTTTGCAGTGCCACGTTCTCAGGGCCTAAACCAGGACAAAGCAGCTAACAAGAGGAGCCCCAACGGAGGAGCGGCCACGCTGGGCCGAGGGGCCCACACAACCTCCACCACCTCCAGTCCTGACCACAGTGATCACGCCCTCTCTGCCAGCAGTGACTCAGGCCTGTCTAGCACTTCTCTGTGGGCAGACAGACCCACACCTACAACCACCAACACCAACACCACCACCACCACCACCACCACCAGGCCAAACCAGGGTCCCAGCCGGCAGGAAAAGGCCCAGCTGAAGCGCCTCCTGAGTGGCTTTGGTCTTGAGGACCCCTGCCTGGAGGAGATGGCTGATCAAGGCCCCAGGGTGGGCATCCAGCGTATAGTCCCTGCCCAAGTGCACATCAACGGAGACCCCCGTCCCAGGGAGAGGGAAACGGACATCTTAGATGATGAGGTCATGACTGGTCATGATCTGCACAGCGTGGACAGCCTCGGGACCTTGTCGTCCTCCTGCCACAAGAGCAGCCAGAACTCCCTGCTCTCAGATGGCTTTGGGAGTCCTGGAGGAGAGGAGCATCAGCTGCCCCAAAGCCAGCACCACCACCAGCACCCTGCCGCTGCCCACATGGAGGAGTATGGGAGAGGCTATGCTGAGGCTACGAGGGGCTATCTGGGACCCCAAAGCAACTCTGTGGCTTCCTCTACTCCCAGCAGCGCTTCCATGCCCAAGCAGCATGTTTATAGACAGGGAAGCTATTCCACACACTCCTGGGTTCGCCAGCAGCAGATGGTAGCTGCACAACAGTTCGCCTACATGCCCGAGGATGGAAACGACACAGAGAGGTACCCAGGGAACAAGCAAGGGAGCAGCCCACCTAAAGCAGGCCTGCCCACTGAACCACAGGCTCCTACCAGGGACACGAATGAAGCCCTGAGAAAAGCAGTGACTCACAATGAACAGCCAACGATAAACAATAACAATAACAACAAACGGGATGAGGAGTTCAAATCTCTGACAGTGGACATTGACAACTCCATCGACCAGCTCAACCAGCTGATCATGGACCTGGATCCCACATTTGTGCCGGTTTCGACCCGCTCTAGCTCCATTAAGAGGAACGGCGGGGCACATGTGAATGGCTCAGCCACCAAATGCGCCAACGGCATCAATCACAGACTCAACGATAACAATGCAACCACCCTGCAAAACACACAGCAGACAGGTAAGATCGTCAGACAGTCTGGGTGTGGTGGTGATGGTGTGGTGTGGTGTGGTGTGGTGTTGTCTGGAAGTGTAGTTTGTGGTGAGTTCATGTGATGTAATGCTATGCAATGTGGTGGTGAAAAGGCTGTAGAAGCGGTAGTGACCAGGCCAGATAAGTTGATTTCCCACTAAACATCGTAAAAGATATACTTTTCCCATAATAAAACTACATTAATCAATATGCTAGGTATATTTTAATACTGTGCTCTGTAGCTCCTCTCTGACTGCTTCCAGCATCAACTCCTCTCCTCCCTCACTACAGAGTTAACTTCACAAAGCACACCTTTACTCCCTCTCCCACCTGGCGAGTGTTAGTGGAGCAGAAATAGCAGGGTTGTTGCCAGGTTTTCTGATGTTTTCAGCATGTTTCTGAGGTAAAAGAGCGCCGTCGAGACTTGTCTGTGTACAGCTATCTGACTACAGGATCAGTGCGGTACATGAAGAGAGGGAGAGCAGCTGTCATCGGCCTCTCTGAACACTGCTGTGTCTCACAGTTTGACTGTGAAATACAGATATACCGCTTACATAATGAAAGTCTTTACAGTCCTTTACAGTGGATTTTCTAACTGATGCCACTTTTGCATCAGTGAATAAATAGAAAAGCTGTTGTTTTTAGATGTTTTAAACATTATGTCACACACACACACCTTTTCTTCCTTTTAGTGTGAGTCATCTCTCACTTATGCTTCCCTCCTTTTGTCACATGGTTACTGCACAACATTACACTTTCATTTGTGTTCTAGAAGAAAAATAATAGATTTCTTATTCTCAGGATTTGTTGTTGTTATTCTGAAATATTTTTTTTTCCAATGTGCATTTTCAGGACAAGGATTTTGCTCATTAGCCGAATGTATTGCTTAGGACGCTGTCTGGAAAACCAAAAGATTAAGTCTTTTGTGATTTGGAAATTACAGTTCTCATCAATACCATGTGATCAATATATTTGATTGCTTGTTTTTCATTTTCCTTTTGTTGGTAGGGCTATTGTGCAGATGGACCCAACATTGCTTTGACATAATGTGTATTTAGACATACACCAAAGTTATTTCCACATGGCTCATGTTCAAACTGATACCAAGACCTTGTTCAAGGACACACACCATGATGTTGAAACACTGTGCAAAAGAATTTAAAGAATGTCCACTGCCTTTCAGTAACTGTGTGTCTCCTTCTAGCAACTTGCCATAAGCTTTCACAGAAGTTGCTGGATTAGAAATTCCATTAACTCACTTCAGTTTGTTGCCCCTACAAGCCCTTTTGGTGATTAAGATAACCTTATTCCTGTCAGGTTTTTTTTTACAGATTAAGTTATTTTAATGGCTATCTTTTTCCCATCCCATATTTTTTTTCCTCAAACTTGGCAAAGTCTATAGTTACAGGCTATCAAGTTTGGTAATGTTGACTCAATGATAGTCAGTTGATAGGTGCAATGGCACTCCATTTTGTTTTTTTTTACCTGGAGCCTAGTGAAGCAGAGAAGACAGAGAAAGCTGTCTGGCTGTTAGGTGTGTGTGAATCACACCAATATGTACCTGTGTTTGCCAGAGGGCACAAAATGGGGTGGGCTGAGGAATTTCCAGGAGAGGAACAAGTGTGCCCCGAGGCAAAGAGTTTTCCATTCGATTCCAAAGGCGTACCTGTCTGTGCATATCAACTACACAGGAGTGCCATTCCAAAAAACAAGCACTGAAGGCTATAACTTGCCGATAATATGTACGAAGCAATAGCATGTCTGTTTTGGACATATGGTGTTATCAGTTTGCACTGGTGATAGGGGTCATGTCTGAGATTCATTATGTCCAGCTGAATGTACCTAGATGCTGTTCAGATTTAAAGGACCAAAAGTGATTTATGAGATAGGGAGGCTGGTTAAATTATTTTAATTTTATGGATGATACATCATGACTATTTAAAGTAAATTTGTCCGGAGAATTTCAAATTTGGATAGATTTATTGTGGCAGCTGGTACTGCTTTCTGGTCAAAGTTTGTATCCAGTATCCAAGTCATTAGACCAATCGTGCTTTCTTGCTTGTGTTCCTTATGTCATTGCACCTAGGCAATGTGATGCCAAATATATCATTTGAATTCCTTCATGTCAAGTTAGGTTGCTCTTTATTCACAATTTTGTCAAACTTGATTCTATTCTTTTATTTTACCCAGTCTGATTCAAATCAGTGACTCTCTTATGGTGGTTTGAACGCTTTTTAACATCCATCAGTGCATTTGGCAGGTGAAGAAAGGGATGAGATGGGGGAGGAGAGAGGTTAGTGTATTTATGTTGTGCCAAGGATCTGGGAGCTGGGGCTGACATACAGCTACTGAGGGAGTGAGGAGAAAAACACAGGTAGATGGAGGATGAACTCCACCGGGGCTGGCTAAAATAAGGCCTGCAGGCCAAATTTGGCCCTCCACAAAATATTTTTTCCCACAAGGGTTCCAGAGGGCAGTAACAAGTTTTTGAGATAGCTCCAGTGGCAAATGTCAGAAAAGTCTGGGCAGCTCCAGTGTCCATAAATACTGCAATATTAACACACCATACAAAACATCCGTAGCGTTGTGCATATATTGCTACATCCTTTACTTCTTCGAGTCATACATGATAAACTTCAGAGCTGAAACCAAGAAAATACATCCACAACCCTTTTTTTCTGTTGATATCAGAGCTTTGATGAATTTTTTGTGTTTTTTACTATGTTAAATCAAATGTATGTCCCGATCTAAGATTTCTCCTGAGGTTATATTAGAGAGGTGGGGTGACGGAAGTGATGGCAGTGAGAGTCATTAGAGAGAATGAGAATTTGTCTCTGTCGCATGATAATGACAGAGCCATTCAGAGCCATGCCCCCTCAATGAGCTCAAGTCCCCATGACCCCTTCTCACACCTCTCACACCTCCCACCAACAAGCAGACAAAAGGCATGCACTCACTAGCTCAAGGACATACACACACACAAACACACACACACACAAAAACACAGTTCTGCAGACTGGTGTGTATAATGTAAGAGGAAAAACTCGCATCACTCTGATGCATGCATGCAGAAACACAGACACAAACAGTTTTGCCATCCATCCATTGCACCAGACAATGTGTGTGTGTAATGATCCCCAGCATTAGCACTTCTGCACCATTAGCATTCTTCAGGGCTGAGAGGGCAGTGCTCTCTGGGAGGGCTCAAATTAACACCCTGGTGCTGAGTGGCAGCACTCTCCGGAGTAGCCACACATTGTCACAACATTGACCAACCCCCAGCTAACCCCCTTGGCATTCCTCAGCTGTCCTCTCAAAACATTAACAGCAGTGCAGGCATCAGCTCCGGGGTCAAATACTGCTCGAATGAGTCCAGGCAGAAAAAAAATAAATAAATGACTTCCTGGATTGACAACATTGAAGCATCAACAACCAACAGAAAGCAGCCATGAAAGTAGCCACCCCACTTCACATCAACTTGTTTATACCTCAGTTGTTTTTGATTTAAAATGAATATGATCACTGGAGCACAAAGGTGAACGTATGCCTTTATTCCAGAGCAAACAGACTAGCATTTCAACACTACTGCACCTTGACTCGGATGAAGATGCAGTAGCATTAAAACGTGCTGCAGTGATAATCCCCTATTTTTCTGAATGCTCTCGCTGGCTGATAAGTGGAATCACTGTTGTTTTTATTTTTAGTGTTTTTTTATTGACTTGGTTTCTTTGAAATCAATGATGTTTGTAACTCTGTTAGCACTGAATGACCTGCTTGTCACTCCTGTCCATCTGTGTGTATCCAGCTGTCCAGCCCAGCGAGGTGCGGGGAGACAGCATGCGGACTCTGAGTCTGAGTCGCCAAGGAAGTGATGTCACAGATCGCCCAGGCTTCTGTAGCTCAGGGTGGGCTGGGACAGAGGAGTACAGGGGCCCACGGACATACTCCCCCTGTGTGCCACAGCCCCAGGTAAATACAGTGTGTGTGTGTGTGTGTGTGTGTGTGTGTGTGTGTGTGTGTGTGTGTGTGTGTGTGTGCGGTTTTTCCCACCGCTACATGCATTACACTTTTATCAGTGCATGCTGGTGTGTTCATACTTGTTGATGTATGACATCCTACTCACAGCGGATGCTCACATGCATGGTTTTACCATATTTGTGTGTGTGTGTGTGTGTGTGTGTGTGTGTGTGTGTATTGTTTGTCACAGCATGGCATATTGTACAGGAGTGACAGTGTTGACTACAGGGCGCAGGGTCCTGACGTGGACAGCGGGGTTGAGGCTGGGAGTGACATGACTCCGCCCACTCCTGCCTTCCCCATCTCTCCCCCTACACCTTATGGTAAGAATGTGTCATTGTAAATACACATTTCCTTTGTCCATGTGTATGATTTAGCATGTATTTGTGACAGGCTTTGTTGTGCTCAAATGTAATGTTTTTTTGTCTGCCATGATTTTTTAACTTGATCCTCATCTGCTTTTGTTTTCCAGTGAAAAATATGTCGGAATTCACTCACCTCAGGCAAACTCCATCTCCTAGCATGCAGTCTTATGGAGGCTACAGAACAGAAGATGGTAGGGTCATATCTCCTTTATTTACAAACTGAATAGACTCGTTTGAGAAAACAGAGCATCACATATAGCTGTAATATATAATTCTTCATTTAGGGTGAAGAAAATAGTCTTAATTATTATGAATTTAACAGCAGGGTCTCAGAATAGACATTAGAAAACGGAGCAATACTAAAAAAAACCCTGTTCTCCATTGAAATTGACGGTATATACTGAAAATACAGAAATGTCATTCCATTGTGAACCCAAAATATGGGTCGCCTGACCTTTTTGAATGAGCCTTTGGAATTGAGGCACCTCATTGTGGGAAGTCAAATAATGAACAAAGTGCTCTGTGAAGGAAAAAAAGCACAAATTAAGTCTGTTTTCTTTGTGCAAACCCTTACTCAAGCTTCCCTCCATTCTTCTATTCATCCACTCTAGTTATTTTTTTTTCTCTCCCAATTAAAGATAGTGAATGAGTGACAAAAAAGACATGCAGCGAGCAGGACATAATTGCCAGGGACTCACAAAGAGCTAAAAGTTTTCCTTTCATGGCTGCCCAGCACAACTTGCCAATGTCTGCATGTTTGGATTCGCTATCTCACCAGTATAGAGTTATTTCAGGTCCCCCTTGCTTTAACTAATAGAGCTTACATTGTTGTTTGTGGAATTTTAGCAGTTTTGAGAAAGAGGCAGGAAACAAAGACGCCTCATGAATGCCTGCGCAGGGAGATTCCTAACCAGTCTCGGCTTCCCATGTTTGGTTTTTGGAGAATGTCTGCGTGGTTTACATCCCGAAAAGAAAACTTTTTTAGACATAATAGTGATGTTCTTCAGATTAAAACTGAGCAGTTTTTGTTTCTTTTCGTGTGGATGCTTTTGCTGTGGTGTTTCTCTGTGGTGGAACACACCCTTGGTACGACATTGTTCTCAGCGATGGGGAGAGTTGTGTTTTTACAGCACTTTGTAGCACTGCCATTTGTGGATTTTCATGTCATTTCCCAAAACTTTTAAGTATTCATTGTTTACTCGCTCTTTATCAAAGAACTATCTACTAGATAATTAAATCAGTTTAGAGACTGTCTGTCCCCCCCCTTGAATGGAGACCCAGAGCTTTAATAATGTTTGCTCTGTTGTAGTTGGCATGGTTTCTGAGCACTGTTGTGACTGAGTGTCACTGGAGAGGCACTAGAGTGCTGATGTCAGAGGTTACCCACATACAGAGGGACGATCTCATTACAGATCTGACATTGATGTCCATCTGACCCCTCATTGGCCTGTTTCTATAGCGATCTATGTCTAAGCGGTGTAAGAGTGGCAGCGCCTCGGAGTTGATCTGTGCCCCTACTGTGCTCACCAGTTCAGACACCCAGGCAAGAATCACTTCATTCACTGCTGCCACATCTCCATGGTTACCGTGGGTCAGGAAGCATGGCACAAAAACACTTTTCTTCCTCCATGAAAGTGTCTCTGTGTACACAGAGGGGAAATGGGGACAAAAAGAAACCAGTTCTTGTCAGCTTTGCACCTCTCATTCCCATAAAAGTAACCCATAGAAAATCTGGCAGTAGACCTATATGGAAACATGTGCTTTCAAGTTGGGGGCAGCTTGCTGTCAATGGCTCCAGGCTATGATTGATTAAAGAAAAGCTTTTAGATAATTATGTCAGAGGGCTTTTAATTTCTAGCTGCAGTTGAGTCTGATTTGTTGACTCGGTGGTTTATGGCAGGGGTAATGTGGTGATCTGCTTCATACAGATCGATGGCTGAGGTTGAGGGAGCAGACGGGATTTTCATTTTAATTCCAATGTTGATTGATGTGTTACTGGAAAAAATCCAATGCTCTTCCCTGAGGGGAGTTCTCCATACCTTGTGACCATTTTTTCATATCATGTCATCTTAGGTGTTACAGAGTTTAGTTTTGCCTAGTTTAGCTTTTTGAAGTTCATTTCTCCCTTTAATTCTCCTATACCCATATTTTTCCTGTACCCATATTTAGTTTCTTATTTATATTAAATAAAAAAAATAGCTCTACCTTGACGAGGAACAGAATCTTCCACCCTGATTGTCGATGTGATTATGTTTGAGGCATCATGTCTTATTTACTCTCTTGCTCTCACGCAGAGCCCCAGGGATACTCAGAGATGATTGGTCATGTTGGACGACCAGATGATGGCTTGCCAGACTCCTCCCTCAGCTGCCACAGGTTGCTAAGTGCCACACGCTCCACCTCCATCGGTGGGACCCTCCAGCGGACAGATAGGTAAAGGTCCATCCAGTGAAAAGTCTTTCTGTGTCCCTTTGAAGATATTTGTACACTTTTACACATGACGGCTTAATGGCTAATTGCGAGTTGATGCAGTTTTGCTGCATATTTATCATACTTTTGTGATCCTTCACCTTTGTTTTTCCTCTCACCTCAAGACCACTGATGGGCCAGCCCTGGCCAGAGCATGCCATCCTGAGCCGCCACACCTCCCTGAGCAGCTACCCCACTGCCAGACAACCAGCCCAACATTCCATGTCACTGGACTATGGCCACCACTCTCCGCCCCAGGCCCATCCCCACCCTCACCCTGCCCCCAACGCCCACAGCTCTCCCCGAAGCAGCCAGCGAAGCCACGTGGCCCGCTACGCTCTCAGCCACAGTCCTGCTCAGAGCTTTGATGAGCAGGAGGACTCAGGCCTGGGCTATGGCACAGACTGCGCACCCTCCACCTCCTCTCTCCTGGGAAATGGAAGCATGGACAGGGATCTTCTGACCTCCATGGATGGACAGAGTCAGTCACAGCCACTCCAAGTGCAGCCCCCACTCCTGCCCCCACTCCTGCCCGAGAAGAAGAGGGCGTCAGATGGGGAGCATTCCCTGGGAACAGCCTCTCCAGCCCTCAGTGGCTTCTCAAGCCCCCACAGCGGGAGCTCCCTCAGTATTCCCTTCCCCAACGTCTTGCCTGACCTCTCAGCTCAGATGCCAGGCACAGCCTCGCCATTACCAGGTAAGCTAGCAGTCCTGAGTCAGCTATCAATCCATCCTGTGTATTCTGCAGCTAATGGCCTCATGAGTATCACATGGCTTGATTTTCCACACATGAATGAATACTGCTACAGTGGTGCTTGGTACACTGGCTAATCATTATATGTGTTTTCCAGATGTACTGGCCAGCAAACAGGTGACTGTAAAATTTGTGCAAGACACATCAAAATTCTGGTACAAGCCAGATATCTCAAGGGATCAAGGTAGGCTTCCAATTACTGTCTTTTGTTTCAATGTAATAAAATAACTGAAACTGTTTGCCAAACTATATGGCAACCTCACACTCATTATGTCATTGTGTTTCTCTTCACTCAGCCATTTCAGTCCTGAAGGACAAGGAGCCTGGCTGCTTCATCGTGCGGGACAGCCACTCCTTCAGAGGGGCCTATGGGCTGGCCATGAAGGTGGCAACGCCGCCACCCTCAGTCCTCCAGCAGACTAAGAAAGGTACAGTAGATGTGCACGAAAAGTAGAACTTCTTCCAAGCTGAAATTTTAATTGACATGCTATACTTATTGGGTCTGCATTGCGATGCAGGAAAGAGAAAGAGAGAGAAAGAGAAAGGAGCCTGACTGTCTGCATATCTTAGAGCTAAGAATCTTCTAAATTGTTCCTGTGTGAATTATGCCTTGTTCCCAAGAGCTCTGTATGATAGTGGAAATATTAGGGATTGGACCAACTGAAGGGACATCCTGTGAATCACACATCACACAACCACACACAAAGCCCTCTACAGTTACAGTCCTCTGTACTCACCTCCATGGCTGGAACCTGAGAGTTCTGCCTCTGTTTGTGTGTGAGAGCTCCTTGCTCTGGGTCTCTCTCCTGGGCACTACCATGATATAGCCAAACAGACCCCTATTGCCAGGTAGTCTTAGATGTGCAGCTAATGTTTCACCTCTTAACAATGGATGTGCTGGGTCTATAAGCCTGCATTGATCCCTGGGCCTTCTCCAGGGAAGGTCCCTGCCCCACATAACTTCGCCTGATGTAGATGTTATATCAAAGGGAGTTAAAATCATGCTGCTACGTTAATTTATTTCCTGGTTTGTTTGTTTAGCGTATTCATTATGAAATATGGGGGAGCTCTTCTTGGAACCAAAACAAAGTGCGAGGGACTTCAAGAGGAACTGGCCAAATGCTCCCAGCCAGCATTCTCTGGCCTTGTTTCAATGTGAAAACAAAGACTGACTGATAGAAGTTCCTCACATCAATTTCTCCTCTTCAAAAAAGGGCCCAAGGACATTAAATCCTTCGCAACATACTGTATATTAGAAACAAGTTAAGATACATTTCTCACCAAAAACAACACATGGTAAGGGCTACCTCTGCCCTCGTACCCTTCCCCAGCGCCAGTCCACCGCAGCGCACAACCCTTCCAGTTTCCCCCTCACACCTGTCCTTTTGTCTGCCTTCACCCCTTTGCAGTCCAGTGGCACCTGTGGTGACATCATGACACGGTCCTTCTCCACACTCTCAGCTTAGGGCATTGTGGCTCCTTAACAGTGTGAAACCCAACCCACCTTAAGGAGAGGGCCTCTCTCTGAGCCTTTGTGTCAAGACATTCCTCACATAGACTCTGCTCCTGCCCCCTCGGAGGCGCTTCTGTTGAATCATAATCCCATTAATCTCTGGAGCGATTGAATGTGGCGATTTAATATGTTTTATGTAACTCTTGGAGGCTGGGAAATTACTTGTTAGACTGAGGCGTATACTTGGAACTGCTATTTAGGTCAGACTAAATAAGGGGTGTCAGATAGAGGACACATTTGCTCGGACAGAAAGCAGACTGGTGCTATTGTGAGGAATAAATGACCTCTCATATCTATTTTCCTTTTATGCTCTTTGTTTCTGACAGGAGGAGATCTATCCAATGAATTAGTGCGCCACTTCCTTATCGAGTGTACGCAGAAAGGAGTTCGGTTGAAGGGTTGCCCCAATGAGCCCTACTTCGGTGAGTGTCCACTCTGTTGTACCGTTGGTTTACAACAGTGACACCCCCTGGTCATAAGGCTGCCCTACACCACAGAGGCCGTGCACAATACTGCCCTCTCCTGGTCACTGGTGCATTGTGCAAGTGGCTGCTGTTCAGTAACGTCATCTGCAGCATGACATGACAGATTAACTAAATGGTTTGATGTGTGTTTGGTTTACAGGAAGTCTAACTGCATTGGTCTGCCAGCATTCAATCACCCCCTTGGCCCTTCCATGCAAACTTATCATACCTGACAGAGGTGAGAGTACACATACACACACACACACACACATATACACATCCAATCCATTCACCTTGTCCGAAAGAAATGATAAAATGACACTAATTTAACTTGGGGAGACCGATCATTATTTAGGTTTTACGAGGTTGTTTAATCAGAGGCTTAAAGTCAAATCATAAAGAAACCAGAATGATAAGGAGGAAATGAATGATGGTCACAAATATTATCTATCTACATCTATCTATCTATCTATCTATGAGTCAGCTATCAGTCCATCCTGTGTATTCTGCAGCTAATGGCCTCATGCGTATCACATGGCTTGATTTACCACACATGAAGGAATATCTATCTATCTATCTATCCATCTATCCATCTATCCATCCATCCATCCATCCATCCATCCCCGTCTCTCTGTCTGTCTGTCTATGTAGTCATTTTTTTTCTTAATGTAGCAGTGACACTGTTCACTGAAGAATCTTGCTGATGTATTTTTTGTTTTCCATGTTCTCAGATCCCCTTGAGGATGTTGTGGAGAATACCTCGCAATCAGTCACCAACTCTGCTGCTGAGCTCCTCAAACAGGGAGCAGGTAATCAGACATCTAGGATCACTCGCTATGAATAGCCATGATGACTAACCAATGATTGCACTGTAGGCAAACAAGGACACAAATTCCACTCCATGGGTGGAATTTGATTATACCTTTGGTGATGGTTGAAGGGCCGCAAAATCGAATAACTGATATGTACTAAAATAGAAGAGCACACACAATTCTGGGATGATCATCTTCTGAATATTTAATGTTGAATGTATATGTTGTTATATATTGTATTTGGGATGTATATATGTATAGTGATATACAGTATATAGTCTTTTGTATGTCCTGCAGTGTCCATTTGCACTTGTTCCATGTGCTGTACTATGAAACTCTGGAAGTTGTCAATTATGTCTCTGCACCAATGTCACCAAGACAAATTGCTGTACAGTTATTGCACCTAGTGATTAAAGTGAGTCTGAGTTTTAATTGGAGTTTAATTTGAAGTTTAATTTGAGTCTCTCTCTGCTCCGGCAGCCTGTAATGTGTGGTACCTGGGCTCGGCCGAGATGGAGTCTCTCACAGGCATCCAAGCGGTGCAGAAAGCCACCAGTATGACTCTGAGCTCCGAGCCCCGTCCCACCTCCACTGTGGTCCACTTCAAGGTCTCCAGCCAGGGAATCACCCTTACCGACAACCAGAGGAAGTGAGTACCACACACACATGCACCGTACACGTGTGCACACACATACAAAGACCCACTTAACACAATAACCAACCCTCCCCTTTCTCTTTTTTTAGACTCTTCTTCAGGAGGCATTATGCTGTCAACACAGTCATATACTGTGCATTGGACCCTCAAGATAGAAAGTGAGTAATGCAGATTCAACATTTTGACATGTCATTTAAGGATTTTCAGGTTGCAGGTCATGGCTATAGTTAGCCCAGTCTATTACACTCCAAGAGAGTGTGGTATGACAAAATGTTTCATAGATAACTTGATTCAAACAATGGCAGGAAACACAAGCAAGGAATATCAACAAACTTGCCCATGATTGCTCAATCCACAAGAAAATCAACTTCCTCAGTACTGATTGTAAATATTCAGGTTAAAAGTAAGTAATCGACAAGCTCTAACAAACTAGTAACATTGTTTTATGCTCCTTTTCCTCTCATCGTAGGTGGAGAAAAGATGGCTGCCCCTCGGCAAAGTAAGTTATTCTTATATAGGTACAACCAGAACAGCAATAGCTTTATTTATTTGATGGTTATTACATAAAGCAATTATTTTAAGGGGGATTTGGTCTGTTTGAGATGGATGACAGTGTCGTTAAGTAGTTTCCTCCATCTTTGCAGGATCTTCGGCTTTGTGGCAAGGAAAACTGGCAGTGCCATGGACAATGTATGTCACCTGTTCGCCGAGCACGACCCTGAGCAGCCAGCTAGTGCCATTGTCAACTTTGTCTCCAAGGTGATGATTGGCTCTCAGAAGAGTAAGTAGGCCTGCCTTGGACTGAACTGACTGAAACAGGAGTTAAGCAGACTCGAGGACCGGAGAGGAACAATGAAGTTCTTCAAAAGTTGGATGGAAGATGGTGAAGACTGGATGTGAATTATGTGTATGTTTGTAATGATGACACTACACTGACCAGCTCCAGGACATTCAATGACATCTTTCAACAGGATTCAGAACTCCCATTCTGAGTGAAGAAACTTTTTCCTCCAAATGAACTGTAAGGAAGCCAACTAACAAAATCATGAGAGACATGTAATCTTTTGCTACTGTTTTACAACTGTAGTGTCTTATGTTACTACAGTTTAAAATATTAATTCTCAACATATTTTGTATCCATAGTACAATGGCTGGTTTTATAATCCACGCAGCTATTTGTGGATAAATTAAGAAAATCCAGTAGTGTTGCATGTAAGACTGTGTCTTTTGTAATATTTAACCAAAACAAACTCTATTCAAGCTATTAACATTGTGTAAAGTGGTAACCATTGTAGAAGCTCCTCCATGCTGCATCTATCCTACATTAGTGGAGCAGGACTGAGACAGTTTCTTGTGAAGTTTAAACAAAAGCGCGAAAGCAGCCCACATGTAAAATGTGGGACTTCTGGAATGGCTACATCTGTAAGTATACATGCTGCAGGATTATCCTTACTTTATCTATGCAATGTAAAATTTTATTTTTTTAATCCATCGCATACATGTGCATTATGTATTTGGCCTCTCGGAACCCATGTGTCTCCATGACCCATTTATGTTAAATAATTTTCTTCTATTCTGTTATGATGTATGTGAATATGACCACTTTGAAAGCTATCATGAAATGTGTGAGTGTGTTGAAATGAATAAAACCATAGAAAAAATATTTTTAAGTAAACCCTAATATATATTGAGTTGACATGAGTTGGTTAAAAACGCATCAGTACTTTGTGTAGAAAACAATGCGAGTGGCATTCCTCTCACCGCTGCCAAATTAGTGTTTTGTATTGTCCTCCTTGTGGGAGTGTATTGCCACTAACTGCATTGCAATGTCTCAGTGTCAAAAATATATCAGTATACATCATTTTGTACATTTAATTTGCATTTTTTTTTAAAAGATAGAGGCCTCTATGTTGATAGAACAAATGCTGTAAATGCAGTAGTTACAAGAAAGAAAAGCACTCAGTTTTGAATTGCGCTAATAAATTTAGGACATGATATACCCAGTAAGTCATCTGTCAATGACATATACAATACACTTGCTCTGGGACAAAGATAGTGGTTTATTTGCCCCAGTTGTCAACTTGCAAACATTGTGTATGAGATGATGACCATTAAAATATTCATTCCCTTGTGCTTTAACTTTGTGACGGGCAACTATGTTACCTAGAGAGGGACCAACCACAATAAAGCTTTGTTGATATGCTTACATTGATTATGTACACATTTGTTATGTCGTTATCATTTTCATGACCTACTATCTGTACCTCACACCTATATATTATCTCATACTTAAGAGTAATAAGCGTAATACATTGTATTGTGCCTCTGTCTATAACACGCTACATGAACAGTTAATTTGTATATTGGAATGCAATGTTTGATGTGTTCTGTAAATAAACAAAAGGGAAAAGTTACTTCATCTGTCAATTTATTAAGCACATTACTGAAACATATAAACACTATGCAGAGGTCAGTGAAGATCAGCCACAACACTTAGAAGATAAGACTTGAAAGGCGAGATTACACTTCACCCAGTATCATGTAGTTTGGTTGTTATAGACAGGTTTCTACCGTCTGCCAATATTAACTAAGCTTACAATACAAATAATGATTTGAGAAGGGTAATAAAATCATGACACTACTTCCTTTGGGTTCTACAAAGAGTCAACCCGTTTGAAACATCTCCACCATGGAGAAAGTAATAGTTTCAGTTCAATTTGCAGCCAGCAGAGGACACTAGCAACACAAAACTCCAGCAAACTCCTGAACTCCTGCAACCTGGAGTCTGGAGTCAAGTGGAGCGGTTTTGTGACGTGGCTGTTTCCCCAGTCTAAATTAACTTTGGTAGCAATAGCTAAAGAGTGGAAAAGTGATGGTAATGGACTTAAGTGGCCCACCACCGCATAGTTTATAAAGGTGTACTACTTGTGTGTGCCTGTATGACAGAATAGCTAGCACTGACACACAAGCAAGCTCTCTCTCTCTCTCTCTCTCTCTCTCTCTCTCTCTCTCTCTCTCTCTCTCTCTCTCTCTCTTTCCCTCTCTCTCTCTCTGTCTCTCCCTCTCTCTCTCTCTCTCTCTCTCTCTTTCTTTCTCTTTCTCCCTCTCACATACACACATTTATGCACAGATACCACACACACACACGTGTCCACTGTCTAATTTCTGAAGTGCAGTAAAAAAAGAGGCTCTTACCTTGACGCAGGCCCGGACAGGTCGGTCTTTGACTGGGCCAGTGGTGTTGAGAGGGAATAAAATTGCAGAGGGGAAAGGGGGAGGAGGGGGGTAATGGGGTAGACCGGTCCCTCCTCCCCACTACTGTCCCTCTGCAGGTGGTGAAAGTGAAGAATTCCCGGGGAGGGCAGGAAGGAAGTGAAGGCCCAGGTGTGGCGACTGCAGAGAGCCCACAGCCCATCTTCCTCTGTTATTTACTGTGGAGTGGCCTAGAAATAAAAGAGGCTGGGGAAAGTCCAGAGAAGCGAGCAGCAGTATTAGACTGCAGAGGAATCTGTCAAACGGGAGAATATTTCACACAGGTAATAACAGTGTGTGAGACAGAGAGAGAGAGAGCTATGTAATTGGATACTGAAATAATTTCCCATCAAGCGTGTTTGATATACTTTAATATTTACTATTACATAGCTGATTAATGACATAGGAGCATGTGCCTCAAAGCATGTGCAGAACTAGGCCTGTCTTCCAAATCTAAATATAAACATGGCAGCCACTGATGAGCTTCTGGGATATAATCACTGCCATTGTGTTGACGTTCCTGACCCGAGCAGGGACCCATAACGGACACTGATTAAGCCTGTCACATACAGTATGTCGTTTCAACAAACACAAGCCTGCCAATAAACTTCACAGGTTTACAGCAGTCACTTCCGGCAGTTGCTGGGCGAAACCATTCAAGTTTCACTCCTCAGCAGTCTCCAGTGAAGTGTTAGGGATAGTGCTGAGGTAAAAGGCTCTGTTTATCAAAGACAAAACTCATTTTCAATTCTCTGACCATCCCGGCTCTGCCACATTTACGGCCACTTAATTAGAGGGGCAGGGCCATCTCTCCTCAGAGGCAGAACAAAGGTTGGAGAGCAAAAATAGAAAGTTCAGTTCGGGATGGCTGCACAATTTGAGGCCCCTGTTTGGTTTTCAGCAGACGCCGAAACCTCAAAATGCATTGTGGGATTAACAGAGGACTTTCATATCGGGGTACCACTGGCTATAACAAAGATGGTAGTTCAGTTCAGTTCAAGAAGATGAGGGGACATTAATTGAATTGACATTGAATGTTAGGAAACAATAAAAGTCAGAATCAGAAAAACAGAATCTTTCCAGCTCTTTGGCAAAATGTATGCATATTTCTGTACTATAAACAGAGAAACCCAAACTGTTTCTGATGTATTGCTGTCATGTGAGAGTGAGGCGGTATAGTCATCCTGGCTGAACAGTAACACTTGACTGTGCTAAAAGTAAAGGTGACCCATTTTAACCGGAGGGTAGCAAGTTACAGAGCGCATAGGCTCCCAATTACTCTCTTCAGCCCCAGATAGCGTCACGGACCGTGGCTCTGGAAGAGCCTCAACAGGCTGCTGAGCTGGAAAGAACTACAGCAAGGTCAAGTGCTGCCTTTGTGATGGGAATGTGTGTTAACACTGTAAGAGACTTTGTGCGAAGGTGTAAAGACAGAGTACGCTGGAGAGGGAGAGAGAGAGAGAGAGAGAGAGAGAGAGAGAGAGAGAGGATACAGAAAGAGAGAGAGAGAGAGAGAGAGTAAGGAAGAAAGAAGCACAGATGCATTTGTATACCCACTGGTGTCTTGAGTGGAACTTGTCAGTGGTCAAAACCGTTTACTCTGCCTTTTCAACAGTAACAGAGGAAAATCCCTGACAACATTGTTTCACCTCAATGAATGGCTTTCACAATGGCTCTCTCTCTCTAGTTGGATGACTTTACTGCCCCATTGCCAAATTACTGCAACTCATGGATCTATTTATGGACACACACTGTACTTTGTAGCCCTCATTTACTTAAGTGTTTCCTCTCCTTTGGCAGTTACCTGTATGTCAAACTCCACTTAATAATACTGATGCTACAGAAAGTCAGCTGTGTTAGTTGATCTCCAAAGCTGGGGGAACCTGTCAGAGACAATTATAACTTTCTATATTGATTGCTGGACTTGCAGCAGTGATAACTCCTGCCTTTTCTCTCCACATCGGCATCAAACCGCATCTTGCAACCGCAGACCACCATCACTTCCAAAATAAATGGAGCATTGCAGGGTCTGTGTCTGCCAAGGGTTATTCCCTCCTCCACCAGCTATAATTTTGGCATTGTTTACCATGAGTAATGATGTGTCAGTGTCAGTGAGAAAATGATATATGATTGTGTGAGAATGAATTACATGTATTGTTGTCTGGTGCATATATGAGTCCTTTTACACAATATTTCCGTAGGTCTAAAACATTGAGAAAAGCTAAAAAAACAGACTGATGCATGGAGCATGCATGAAAAATGTGTACTCCCTAATTATAAGCTGTTTTTCCTGCATATATTTAATCAAGCTTTCCATATGATTAAGTTAATATAGTTCTTGAATAACAAAGCTCAATGAAAGAGTGATAGAGGAAAAGAGAGAGAGAGAAAGGTTGAGAGAATCAATGTGTTTTGCATGTGTGAGGAAATGTGCATACATGTTTGAATACATGCTCAATGCAAATCCTACATGTGAGACAGAGACAGACAGACGTAGGAAGCAATAGTGTCTGGGGGGGATTCTGTGCCCAAAGTGAGCGGCGCCACTCTCAGCCCACTTCCGAGCACTCTGCAATCCGTCAGGCTGAGTGCTGAGAGCTCCTCTCTCTCGGTCTTCCACTTCGCTCCGGCCTAATTAGAGCCTTGGACTGCTCCGGGGGCCAAGCCTCCAGGAATGGGGACCATGACAGCTCCACGAACAGACCACTCCAAAAAAAGAATTAACCGACCCTGGAATTAGATGAAAGGTGGCCTTTGCCCTTTTCGGCTCTTTATTTTGTTCACCATTCAAACCGCGTCTAATAATCGGATAATTGTTGAAGCTCTGTAGGAGTGCCAGTGAGAGCGGAATCAAAGGGAAAAGATGATCATATTAATCATAATAGAGACCTTTGCATCCAATTCATCTGTGATGAGGGTCTGCTTGAAAAGCTCTCAGACAGGGGCAATTATGAGAGAGACAGTCATGAGACTAAGGGGGAAAAAAGAATAACAGTGACCGTACCAGACTTGTCATGTGATCTTCTGCAGCCTCATTCCTAGACAGTCCCACCCCCTCCTCTCTTGCTCCATACACACCTACACATGTATCCACATTCACTCTCCACACACACACACACACACACACACTACACCCCCACCACCATCCCAAATTCCAAGTACGATGGAAGGTTGGATGGTTGGTGTTTGAGAGTGAGGGGCATACACACAAGCACAAGCACGAGCACGAGCACGCACACACACACACACACACCTCCCTTTCCTGGGTAAACCCAGACACGTTCGTCGGACCTCCAGCTGATTAAACTATGTGCTTTCCTATCTGTGAGCTTTGGCCCTCACTGCAGATTCTTGTGCCTTTGACTGTCACTACAGTAACACCATACCCCTCCATCTCCACACTGCACCCACACACACTCCCACTCACAGCCGGAGCTGGGGAAGCTATACTGAAAGAACCATTATTACATATTGCATAAATCAGAGCAATACATTACTCTACAATTACTTTCTAATGAGAGCAATGTGTTATGATAGTTATGTTGGATTTAAGTTATCATAACAAACACACTCAAATGACTTGCAAATGAGCCATGTTGGTCATCCATCAGTTCAGCAATGTATAGGACACATTTAAATAAAATGGTTTTCTCTTTCCACTTGATTTACTTAACGTGATGTATGCATTTCCATTTCCAAAATGAAAAAAAAGTAGGAAATTTAACATCAGCATAAATATGGTTAACAGTTGAGGTTGACATAGCTGCATTGTAACAGTAGGAATATAAGGATAGAGATACAATTCTGAACTACTGTATTAAAGTAATTTGCTTGAAAAAATTAAGTGCAATGATGCTAGCCAGTTAAAAAAAGAGAGCTAAAGAAATATCTAGAATAAATGCTACCCTCGATGTTGCTCAGAACTACCCAGCATAGGATTCTTTGGGTTAATTTAATAAGACTGAGGATGAAATTGAGAATATGTCTGACTTCCAGAGACAGAGTCATTCAGTAGCGGGTTTATATTTAGCTAAGGGCTTCAGTGCAGCAGGCTACAGTAAGCTACAGTCTGGTTCCTGGGGCCAATAAAGCCACTCCGCAGTACAAGAGCTTCAAGCCAGTGTATCTGATTTGTCCAAATCGTCTTTAAACAGTGGAAAATTGCCGTGGATTAGGATTTGACAAGCAGTTGCGGTTGGCCGGCATTGCCTTTGACAGCAGGTTATGTTAAACACATGTACAGTAATATCCTGTGTGTGAAAAAGCACATTCTTCACACTCCCTCTTTATTGAGTGGCTGCGCTGCGGGACAACATTCCAGCAGCCAGTCCTCCAGTACATTACTCCCTGTGCCCGACGCTCTCCTCTGCTATGCCGAATATGCACAGGTGGCTGAGAGACCCCCTTCCGAAGAGCTCCAACCGGAGGAGAAGGAGGAAAATCAGCAGGCTTTTTTCAGCATATGAAACAAATGTTTGGCATTCCAGTGAGCACTGCTCTGCTGTAGACCTGTCTGTTAACAGGCGGCAGGACGCCAGGGCTTGTTGGCAACTGATTTGACACTGGCTTCCAAGAAATTTCAAACGCAAAAGAGGAACTGTACACCTCGCCTCTCCTGCTGTTATTCTTTCGAGGTATTTTGGACATTTTGTGCTGGTGTATTCCCTCTCTCATCTGTAACCAATTAATAGTGGACCTAAAAGCACTATAGATGCAATTACTTAGGAATTTCCCACTTACATGTGTGGTATGTGTCCTTATTTTAAGGGCTGCTTTGTAGCAGTAACAACAAACGACCAGAACAGGCCCAACAATGTCACACGTCCTAACAACAAGTTCAGAGACCGCTGCTTTACTGTATGTGTGAGGCAGAGGTGCATGAGGTGCATTCTCCGCATGACTCAAACATGCTGAATACCATATGGGCAGGCCACTTTGAATGATGTATGTAGGCCAACAGATTTACTCCAAGTTAGGTATGAGATTGATGTTCTAAGTGATGATGATCTAAATTTGTTTCAAAATGTCTACCAAGTCTTGTTCATTTCACCTGGCTGCTTATAAGAATCTCATCACCTTTGCTCTATTTTACAAAACCCAGCCCTTCCTCCAACGTCCTCCATTAAACTGTCAGACCACGTTATCAAGCCCTGCAAGCGAGGACAGACTCGTCCATTCAGGCAGTGGGACATGTGAGTATGAGGTGATGTGAAGTGTGAAGCGAAATTATATCGGCGAGTCAGGTGAATGATTCATATTGACCCTGTACAGCCTTTTGAAGCCAAGGAGATAAAGTGTCTACAGTAAGTTGTTGTCACGGTCACATGCAGTAAGAGGAGATAAGACGTACAGAAAGAGATAAGAGATGTAGAACATGTAAGCTGCCTTCTGACAGCTGAACATGTGCAATCTTCTAAAGGAAAGCAAGGTCATGATAGTCAGTGAGATGATATAGGTTTGTATTTTTAGGATTTGTCAATTTTTTTAATTATATTTCACCTGGTGTAAGGGTGCACTTACATTACTTATATTGTATCAAAGCTTGAAATAATCGTCTTATGTATGGCTTGGAGGTCTAAGCTTATGAGCTTATATGATATAGAGGTCATGTAGGGTCATATGCAGCTTCTTTGGCCAGAGATCAGTGGACACACACACACACGCACGTGAACACTTTGGTACGTGAACATGCAACCAAACACACAAACACACACATACATGCACGAGCACATACACACACAAACACAAAACACACATTGTGTAGCACATGAGGCACACTTAAGCCTCTTAAGTACACTGCAGGTAACACTGAATCATTGAAAAATTAGGCAACATTTAAGCTGCACCAACTTGAAGAAAGCTGTAGATACTTCACACACACACACACACACACACACACACACACACACACACACACACACACTCACTCTCTCTCACTCTCTCTCTCTCTCTCTCTCTCTCACTCTCTCTCTCTCTCTCTCTCTCTCTCTCTCTCTCTCTCTCTCTCTCTCTCTCTCTCTCTCTCTCTCTCTCACACACACACACACACACACACACATACTATTGGCGCCCCCTATGAATGGATTCGCTCATGGCGCCGCCTATATGGCCAATGCTTGGACCCGGCTCTGTTTGTGGGCTTTTCAGACTGAGAGGGGATAAACATTTAAACCATTTCTGCTGTGGATTTTGCGCCATGTATATTTCTGGCTCTCAGGCTAGCATGATGATTTCCTTAAAACTGTGTCTGATAGGCTAGAACAGCTGCATATGTATACGAAGTGAAATGTGTTCAGAAACAAACCAGACCTCAAATGAACGCCATCAGTTCTACTTTTTTCAAATTATCACCCTCAACTAAAGATATGAGGCTATACAAAAAATATTAATTTGTAATTTATTTATTCATTTTTGTTTTGAAAATTAATCTTACAGAGCAGATATCTATATCGATGTTATTCCAGTGATATTTTTCTAGTAGGCAATATTCGTTTTTAAAAGTCTATACGAAAGAGCAGCATGTTATTCTAATGGTTTTAAAGGAATAACGGAGTCTAGGCAATTCATCAGTAGACCACAGGCTATTCGGGGGTGTGACTACAGTCACTGGGTCTATATATTGAGATGTTTTGTTCGGTGGCTTTATGTGAATGAGACAAGCTGCCTACTGAAAAGTCACCAGAGTAGGACAGTGTACTTACTCCCAGACCATAAGCTCGCAGATGCCATAATGGATGCCTGTTTTCGCACACTTTGCATGACTTTTGTCCTGGCATCGTTTACGCGGAGATCAGGTGCGGTCGGGCCGGTTATAAGATGCGAACCATGTGACGCAGGAGCGCGGCTTCTGTGCAAACCTTTACCCAAGGACTGCGCCGAGAGAGTCCGCGAACCGGGCTGCGGCTGCTGCATGACTTGCGCGCTCAGCTTTGGCCAGCCGTGCGGAGTGTACACGGGGAGATGTGGCTCCGGACTGACCTGTCAGCATCAGCCCGGTGAAACTAAACCTCTGCAGGCGCTGCTGGAGGGACGTGGGATTTGTGCAAACGCTACTAACAAAAGACTAACTACCGGACCAACACCCCCAGTCAATGAACTACCAGGTAACTTCGTTGTGCACGCACCTTGAATCCGCGCGCCCTGTGCGCAAAGCAGGCTATCGCAGTTTTTAATGAATATTGTTATGGTTGTTATGGTTCTTAAAGCGGATAAGCACGTTAACGCAGATTGAATATGCAACATATTAGGGACACTTTTCACGAAGTAGTCTACACTTATGAGGTGAATTCAGGTAAAAGTCATTACTGATTTCCCTAATTAACTCTATGCAAATCACAAAGGATGTAGCCTAGATCAAGAGAAGCAGACAAGTTAGAGAGAGATTTTTTAGGCTTTGAGACAATTCAGATGTGGATTGTGTAAGAGCAACTCAATATCAGGAAGATGTCACCGATATGTTGTACATTCAGAGTGTGCAAAATGTTAGCAACACCTGATTTTTTTTCTTCATAAAATTCACTGACCATATAAGTCCAGGTGAAAGCTTTAATCACTAATTGATTTCACCCATTAAACCCACTTCAGTCATGAAGGGAGGAGATGTAAGACTTGTAGATAAACAGAGGAAGACATGTTAAAGAAGGAGTTTTGAGATAAATGAGACCTGGATTGTGCAAAAGGAGTGGGGACTGGGCTGGGGTGGGGGTTGGGGATTGGAGGTGCAACTCAATATTAGATAGGTGTTTTTCCTTTTGTGCACTCAATGTATAGTCCCGAACCTCCCTGAGTGCATTTGGCAAATACTATATTGAAAGTCTCCAAATGTTCATTTTCAGGTTAGGAGGATATTTAATCTATAGCTTTAGATAGTGTTTAACTCTTTAGCTTGTGCCTGCAGAGGAAAAGTGCTTCAGGATTTCAAGATTTAGGGTTAAAACACAATTGGGATCAAATGTTCTAAGTGATAATCACCTCACAGATTCTATTACTTTTTGCTGAAATGATGCTAGCTGGCTAGTATAATATAATTTCCCCATCATCTCAGGAATGCCTTCTTAATGGAATCTGTGTGGCTCTCAAACTGACCTCCAGCTTCCTGAAAAAATGCTGATACATTTGAATCAGCAGATAAAAGCACGCCCTTGATGGATATATCTTAACGTACTGTTTTGCGAATAAACAAATGTTGTCCTCAAACTTCAGCAGAGAATGTTGAGAATCAGGAGGAGGAGCGAAATTCCACCGGCCCGGGTCTTCAAGCCTCGTACAGCACTCGCAGACCCACCGGACCCCTGAGACTCCCACTTCATCCCTTTTTCCACTCTGCCAAGGCAGAAGTCCTGAGACGGGAGCAGCAGAAGAGAGCCCAGAGCTTCAAAATGGAAGAGCTGCCGGGACCACTCATCACAGACCAACAGAACTTCTCTCTGGAGACCAAACAGGAGCCTGAGTATGTAAGTACCACAACCAATATTTTTCTCTCTTCAGAGCATACTGGGGAATGTTTTTCTCCTCTCCCTCTGTGTTTTGGTGTTTTTCTCCCCCTGCGGGTGATGAAATGTTTGGGGTAGCGGTGCTGACGGCTGGCAGGCATCGCGAGCAATAGAATGGCATGGCAGCGAGTGGGTACGGTGGCCCTGCGGCTGACCTGGGTCAGGCGGTTGTTTGGCCACAAGGCGTCCGCGTGCCGGGTATACTGAGAGCCAGCGAATGATGGATTGGCCTATGCGAGTGCCTGTTGGGAAGCCCTGCTTCTATTTTGATCTTCTCTTTGGCCAGAGAAGTGAGTGCACACTAGTAATGGGCTTTGACTGGCCGCTTTGATTAGTGACTGGAGTACTTGGACTTGAGGACAAGCCTTTTGGCTCTCTCTTGGAGCTCTTTGAATGCACTTTATCCCCCATCCTTTATGTGAAGTGTTAAGGGTCCTAAGCAGCTTTGGCAAACTCATAAGCCTCTACAAGTTGGTCAGATGAATTCATTTCTCATTCGTCACCTCTTTCATATTGCAGCCACCATTGTTTAGGTATTACAGAAGAGCAGTGTGGTGCAGCTTGAGTCAGCTTAGTTAGCATCATTATGAATGACGACAGAGAATTCATGTCGAATTATACCGCTACATTCACTGGGTTGTATTAATGGCAGCAGGATTTCTTGAGTTGTGAAGTTGGAGCTGGAGAACATAACTGCTTTGTATGTGTTCTCTCATCTGTAGGGTCCCTGTCGGAGAGAGATGGAGAGCATTCTCAGCAGCCTCAAGATCACAGACATTCTCAACCCCAGAGGTTTCCGCATACCAAACTGTGACAAAAAGGGCTTCTATAAGAAAAAGCAGGTAAAAAAGCAGAAAAAAAATACATTGCACTTGCAGAGGAATGTCACTTGATATAGGCTGGTTGATATAAGCCAGATCTCTGTATCAGAAAACACATTATGGCAATAACCTACTATATAAAAACTTGTAACTTGTTTACAACTTAGAAAACACTAAAACGCCATTTATTTTGGATGTGCTTCCTTTTTACAGTCTACATTAATGAAGATTCAATGTTGAGCAAGAGTGACTCAAACACAGTGTAGATTTAGATCTCCAGCAGCCCAATTACAGATTTGTAGCTGTCCTCCTGTACTCCACTGGTAGTTATTAGAGCCTCATCATTGCACCACCACACCAGTGAGGTAGACCCCAGCCGCTGGCTCTGGAGACAGGAACCACAGGGGCCAAACCCCAGTGGGGTTGACGGCTGGGACGATGGCCGTTTAACGGGAACCCTCCCAGGGAGACAGACGTCAAGGTGGCCACCGGCACCCGACGCGCTCGCCCCATAATTGCCGGACTTTTGAGAAGCAGGCACAGAAATAGAGCTGCAGCCGTCCCCACGCTCGCATGGTCCACCCACGATCGGTTTGTAATAAATGAGTGGTTCTGACGCATTCATATGGAGGCACTTAGGGCTCCCGCGCCACTGCATCACTGAGGCAGCTTTTCTTATTACATAGCAGTCTCTCCTGCCTAATGGAAGTGTTCTCCTTGACCTGCAATCATCTCATAACCAGCGTCTCAACGCCAGGCTCATTGTCTTTGTTTATGTAAAATGGACCTAGTGTACCGAGCGAAGCCCTCAGGCGCTGAGGGAGTGGCAGACGTTTCATGTCTGTCAGTTTACTTTGGAGGTTTGCATGATTTTGAGTGAAAACATTTCTTATTAACAGTAAATGTCTATATAGAATATACAGTGCCCAGTATAGAATTCATGATGGGAACTGCAAAGTGATTCATTTCTCTCAGCAAGTTGAGTTGTGCTTTAAATAGATTTTAAATGTAATTACTGTACTAGCTTTTTTTCCCTACACTTCAAGTTGTGATGTTTTTGTCATGCAGCTGCAATTTAAAACCCCATGTTGTTTTTTGTCCTCACAAAATGCAGTGAAGATGTAGGATACTGTAAAAAGGACAAAATTCAATGTATATACATTTTGAATATTCTATGCAAAAACAATGTCATTCCCCCCTCAAATGAAGTCCCAGACCACCTAAGCCACTATGGTCTAATGGCAAGAGAATCTTACTGCAGCTCAGATCAGACTCTCAGTCAAACCCCCTGTGATATTGGACTAAATAGTGGTGACTTCCATCCTGATCAACTCTGACTCCTCTGTGGAGCAGCAGCACAGTTGCTTTTGCCCTTCAAATGAATGGCTGCATGTTTTACTAGAGTGGAGGTTGACCTTTAGTAAAATTGGCAGTAAAATAACAGCCCTTGGGTAGCTCCACAGACTCTGTAAGTCATTTGTAGTACCCATAATTTGGAGCTGTGGGGTATAATCAGCAACAGATGATTCGTACTGGCCACCAGCTTCTGAAAATAGATCTTGGTTCTCAGTTGTTCACAAACGGGACTAAGCAAATATTTTACCAGGTTTCTGTTTACCTTTAAGGTCTCTATATGTGTGTGTAACAGGAGGTAGACCATAAAAGCAGCTCAAAATACCACAGCGTGTTGGATAGCCAAGGCTGCGTCGACTCAGCACAATCTGACCATTAATGCCTCTTAACTATTACTGTTCTACTTCATTGAGTAAAGTAGGCTGTAATGCCCGTAATGCTGGATATTCAGCTGGGGTTCATGCATTTAGCTGCATTGTCTCATTTTCTGTTCTCTCTCTTCACCTTGTCCCTTCCTTCCTTTACAGTGCCGTCCATCCAAAGGCAGAAAACGAGGGTTCTGCTGGTGTGTGGACAAATACGGGCAGCCCTTGCCAGGTTTTGATGGGAAGGAGCGAGGAGACGCCCAGTACTACAACTCTGAGAGCCAATAGGACCAGAGCAGGATGGAGGGAGGGAGGGTGGGAGTGAGAGCAAGAAGAATTGTAAACAAATGGAGACATTGAGGATTTTTGGGACAGAGGTCAAGAGATGGCTCAGCCGATATACGGATGTCTGCTATTTCTATCTGTTGCCCATGGGACCTTTTCTGAGGCAAGGCAAGGGGAACGGAGGGAGATTACCAGGAAAAAGTCTCCTTGTCCCAGACACATTCTCTTCCTTACAGCGCCTGGATGGATTCCTCATATGCTTTATATGTCTGGCCAACCTGGCCAGCCTCTGAGCAGAGGATACAGTTTATCTCAGAGGCCCTGCCCTGATTATTATACACTTGAGTACAGAGACTTTTATACTTGTCACAAACATTGATGAGAGGGCTCATTTACGCACAATTAAGTGGCACTACACATGTGTGCATGCTTGTGATGTGTAATCATATTTGTATGCTTGTGATTCTGAATGCATTTGTTATAAAAAAAATATGTATTTGTGTGTGTGGTCATGAGTTTTAGTAAGACAGACATAAAATGTATGTGTAAATATGTCTTTCAGAGTAAGCATATGAGGGCTGTTGAGCCCCTATGGTACAGTTCAGTGCCTTCCTGGTTGCCTTACAGTGAATTCTTACTCTACACAAGCGGATTAATTAAGCAACCATTTATTCCAGTTACTTCGTGCTCCTCAGGAACCTCCTCAGGAGTTGGACATGACTCAATGCAGCTCATACACTACAGTGCATATAAACTTGTTATGCTGGATCTCAAGCCACAGAGAGAGGGACATTGCCTTTAATCAATACTGTGGTCATTGTTGTTTTTCTGTCAGTTTGCATAAGCTGGATTACTGGGATAAAGGCCACAAACCCTTATCTCTGATCTCTGTGTACCTTTTTAGCGGTTATGGTGTTTTCAGTGATAATTTTCAACACTTGCCTTGGTTTAGGTAAATATGCTGTTTGCATGTACAATGCAACCCTCAGAGGTCTATTTTTAATTAATAAAGGCAGTATAAACTGATCCAAGTATTCATTTTCTCTTGCTCTATCTCACTCTCTCTTTCTCTGTGTGTGTGTGTGAGTGTGTGGGAGAGAGAGAGAGAGAGAGAGAGAGCATTTGTTGGTGGAGTGACATATTTAAACACAATCCCATCATCAGGTTATCACATTTTTATTGAAAGCACATCTACAGAATTAGTGTAATATATACATTGTTTCAACAAAACCAATAATGAAATAGCAGCATTCTTGGCAAATAGCAGTCACAAACAAGTAGGCACACTGTACATGACCTCAGCAAAAAAAAATAAAAATAAAAAAAATAAAAGCATGAATACACAACACTGAATCCTAATAAATACAGACATTATATGGTAGGGTAGGCCAAAAAAAGACCTCAAGAGCCCCTCTAGACAAATAAAAAGCCCTAATGTGAGGAAGGTGTAGCTGAGGAGAGCTTGAGACGAGCCCCAGCACTCCTCTGCTAAACCTGTGGACCTGCAGAGACCAGTAGAGGTAGACAAATGCAGAGCAACCCATCCCAAACCTCACAGCGGCTTGGATGAGCGCTGATATGTTTGTGCTTGGCCACCGTGCACATACTTGCGGCACTTTAAGTATTTCCCCCAATACCCATTGAGGAAACGTCAATGGAGATACATTCCGACAATGTCAACATGTTGAATGAATGAGCGGCTGTGTTGTTTCGTGCAGTGCACAGCTCCAGTTTTGAATGAATAAAAAAAAAAGAAAAAAAAAAAAAAACTGATCCTGAGGACTCTGAAATGGGCTTGGCAGAGCTGCGGACCTGTGGTCTTGAGCAATGGAGTTATTTAGTCAGAAACACAAATGTATACAGTGTTGCCCTATTTACAATAAAAAAAATAGGCAAACATATAAAGAATCTAAAAATTACAAATGGTTCATACCAGTAAGCATATACAAGTTTAGAATAAATAAGTCTTGATACATACATCATGTAAATAAATTGAGAGCAAATTTTCGCCTCTGAAATAATATTTTATGTTGTGTGTTTATGAGAATGAGTGTGTGCTTGTGTGTGTTTGTAAAAGGAAGTCAATTAATGTGGTGGATGCATGTCGGTTTGCATATACATTTACCTGAAGTTTAGGTTAAATGTGAGCAACGCATTATGTATTTACTTATTTGTTTGTGTCTTTATGCTTTGGTGTGTTTGTGTATGTGTCTGGGTGTGGGTGTGTGTGTGTGGGTGTGTGTTTGTTAGAAGTGTTCAGTGAGTAAGCTCCTGATGGCACTCTGCGTCCCCGGGGAGGTCATTTGAACCCGGGATCTTCTTTCCATTCCAGGGAGAGACACACCAGCAGCGAGCGGGCGGTCCAACCAGAGATGACTCACACTGGAGGGGAAACAAGCAAGAAGAAAAATGGAAGCCGCATGAATACATCAGCTGGTGACTTTGTATAAAACTCCCGGCAGGTGAAATGAATGACCGTGTCAATTGTGAAAGCCTTGAAGAATGTGTCCCACCTGCTTGGACTTGTAGAAGCCATACTTATTACAGTTGGGGAGGTAGAAGGTGGTGAACTTCTCTCCTAGTTTCTGCTGAGAGCTGGCGATCTTGTCCAGTGATTCATGCAGTTCGATGTGACAGGGGCCCTAAGCGAAAGGAAGGCAAACAGTGAGAAGGACACCCACAGATAAATGAATACACCATACTGTAATATGATATAATGCCAAATTAGACTCATAAATGACAGGTTAAGCCCAGTTATCGCCCTAAGAATTCAACAGCTCCTCCTAAAAACCAAGTGCTCCCTCTTGTGGAAGGGAGGTAAATTACTTAGTCCGGTTGATGTTTTTCCTCACCTCCTCTACCAGGTTGTTGCGGATGGCCTTGATGCTCTCCTGGGCCTTGGCAGTGTCTCGGGTTTCGGAGGGGGAGTTGAGCCCCAAGAAGTAGTGCAGGGAGCCGTGGTCAGGCACTCCATCTGCTTCCTCTGTACAGGTGGAAGAAATGGTTCATAAAATTAAAAAGTTTTGTTTTTTCACTTCTTGAATCTTGTTGCTTTTCTATGCAAAACATTCTAAGATCAATAGAAGAATAGAAAGATGAGCTGAGATGACACCAGACCAAGTGGTAAAAGACAGAGGAAAGGGAAAGCCTTGGAACAATGGGTCTACCTTGGCCCTGGTCCTCAGTGCAGACCCCCTGTCCTCTGGTCAGGGCATGGAGGGGTCTGGCTTCTCCGGGCCTGGGGGTGCAGCGGAGACCCTCGGCGCAGTGGGCTGTGTGCACCCCACAGGACGCCCCCCTCTCCAGAGCGCAGGCCATGCAGCAGCCGCAGCCGGGCTCCCTCAGCACCTGCTGGCAGTCGGCCGGGATGGCCGGACACTCGTTCAGTTTCTCCTGTGTGCAGGGGGCGCAGCGGATAGGCTCCGGTCCCACCACTGGGGAAGACCTCACCCCAGCCAGGACAGCCAGAGACACCACTACTGCCACAAGCATCAGCTTCTCATATAATCCAGACATCTCCAGTCTTCAGGTAAAGATGTTCTTTTTCAGCTTCTTCTTGGACTGAGTCTTGCAAACTATAGGTATGACTGTAGTTTTCCTTCTAAACTGATTTCTCCGAACCGGCTGTATTTATACAGTGGTCTGGCCTCCAGAGAGGTTAATGTTTGACACAGTGACTACAGATATTAAATATTTTTGACCAAGTTGCTGTAATCGGTGGATGACCCTGCTTGAAGTACGTAGATCCAGGTTCACAAGAACCCTTGTCAATATTGACTCTGGAACATAAAGTGATTGTACATCAAAACAACAAGCCTTGACTAGAAGTGTTTTTGACCAACTCAATGACTAATCTATGACTGTATCCTTTGAGGTTATGAAAACAATCCCGTAAATACTCCTGCTGTGTGAAATATATCAAAGTCATAAATAATGAATAACATTTATTATAAGCAATACAAGATAATTCAAGGAGTTAAAGGCTACAAGATAATGGCTGATGATTATATGAACTGTGATGTGATTGCTGTAGTCATATACCTATTAAGTAATGTTGATGGACTATTCTTTGACACTATTTTGACAGTAAAATCTTATTTGTCCCTCTCTTTGTTGAAGGTCAATTTTATCAGCCAGACAAGCAAACAAGATCATTCCCCTTCAGCGTTGCGTAACCCTAACATTATGGATTCCCGTACTGGAATCACAACATGTTTGTCTGAAGAAAGCCTGTAGTAATTGGTTGTTTCCTTGGTGTAGTATTTGTCATAGCTATCTCTGGCAGATGCCAGATACCTCTACACACGTATATGCACTACACACACCAACCCCACTCATGCTTTTGTCCTCTGTGTGACCCCAAGCAACTCATCCCACCAGTAAAATTGGCACCTCCCTTACAGAAAAACCACATGAATTTCACATGTGCAAAATGTGGAAAACATGGGAAATTCATGTGTTTTTTCTGTAACATTTTAATATCTTAATGTGTGGAATAATTAGATTATGCCTACTCTTTAGATGGGCTTTTGGCGCCAATGCTGTCTATTTCATAGGTAAACTGTGAATATTGTTTGGGTTGGTCATTTTCCACACCACAATTGATACAAATTCCAAAGGATTTTACTCTACAGTTTTATCCAGGCCCTGCATTGTCAGAGATCACATACACATACATGTACACACTCACTTACACAAGAGGGGTAATTATATTATTGCAGTATTTATTAAACAAATTATGATACTGTATTATTTATAAGAAATTATGTGGGACATGTATACCAACAAGGTATTGGGGAATGTATGCAATGTTTGGAAAATATGACTGAGCTTGATGTTTATTTTTGATTTTGTTTTGTCTGAGTTCCATACAAAGCTCAATTCAATCAAAGTGAGGTAATTGTAGAAATTTAGCTGAAAGCATTTGATATATAATTACAGTAAGATATTTAGTGTGCAGAGTGGATTCACTATCAGAGTGCTCTTTGCATATGTGATTGACTTAAGGATGGTATTTGAAGTTTCAAAGAAAGTAGAAATCATCACACTCCTGTCACTAGATGTAAAAAGATTTTACTTGTCCGATTTACAGAAGAGGTCATGAAAAACTTGTGAAATTGCACCCTCTGTTGATTATATAACCTTGTTTAACCTCTTGTGTATCCCCAGATGACCATGCTGAAAAAAACACTTGTTTGGATTCAGCCAAGAGCAACATTGTCAAGTCATGGTATGACTGCATCCTGTTGCGAGGTCACACTTGTCTGATGTTCAAACTGTTGGCCTTTGGGATTACATCAGGGAACGAGAGTATGAGTTCAGCCCTCTGCCTCTAAAAGGCATTCTGGGCCATCGTTCAATAGGTACAGATATATTAGAGAGCAATTACTGACTGAGTGCAACATGTGGAACTAAATGTGACTGGAGCCTACTGAAACAATATGAAAATTAATCCTTTCAATAAAGCACAGTCAATCATAAATTTGACTGTTCATACAGAATGATGCAGACAAGTTCCTCCCATCAAAGATCACCTCTGCCCTTAACTAGCCACCGTGTGTGTGTGTGTGTGTGTGTGTGTGTGTGTGTGTGTGTGCGCGCGCAAGTGTCTATGCTTAGGGAACCTTATATCATTACAGAGACTGCCTTGGCCCCTCAAATACCATTTTACACTGGCATTGGCATGCTGTAACCCCGACTGGGAAAAAGAAAAGGGTTGAGTCTGAGGCTGACAAGAGCAGCCACAGGTCAGTGTTGGTTAAAGCTCATGTTAGCCTAGTAATATTAATGAATATAGAGAAGAAGAAGAGGAAGAAAAGGAGGATGGGGTGGAGAAGGCCAGAGGAGGGAGGGGATAAGTGGATGGGGAAGGGGTGGGGGGACAGGGTGAGGAAAAGGAGGATGGAAAAGACAGAAGATTTACTGTAAAAGGAAGAGTAAGACATTTAAATAGATGATGGAGGAGGAGTAGAAAGGAGTAGGAGGTGGATCTGAAGGAAGAGGAGAGGAAAGAGGGAAAATGGAGCAGAACAGAGAACAAGGATGAGGAAGAGGAATATGTATCTATCATCACCCACATCTCCCATTTCCAAACTACCATCACCAGCAGCAATACTTTCATCAACATCACAATCAATATTGATAACATTTGATTGCGCTTGAAGTTGCAGATATTGCCAAGCTGGTTCCTTTCATCAGTGGCTTTATCATCTATGTTTCTGGACATATTTGAGTGAATTTGAGTCCCTGTGACAATAAACTAGATCAAACTTTTATGGTGCCCATGTAGAAAGTATAGGATGTACTGTAGATAATGAAAGAACAAATACAACTCATTGAAGATAATACAAAAACGTATGTCTGCTATTTTTTTGTAGGTTTATTCACTTATGGCAAACATAAAATAAACACTGACTTGCAGATTTTCTTTATGTACTTTACTTTCTGCCAGTGCCAATCATTAACATGGCAAGTGAGTCGTAAGGAGGTTGCACTACATTCAGTATACACCAACTAGGTCAATGCTTAGTAAGTCCAACATGTTTCCACAGCCATTTTGCGAGGCCTCTGTAGGGTTTTACTCAATCACCAGCTCGTGTGTTGTCGCCTCTTCAATGTTGAACATCAGCTCCACCAACCACTGGGGGAGAGGCTCCTCCTTGGAAATATATTGGTGACATACAGTTAGGCCCAGAAATATTTGGACAGCGACACAAGTTTTGTTATTTTAGCTGTTTACAAAAACATATTCAGGATACAGTTATATAATCAATATGGGCTTAAAGTGCAGACTCTCAGCTGTAATTTGAGAGTATTCACATCCAAATTGGAGGAAGGGTTTAGGAATTACAGCTCTTTAATATGTAGCCGCCTCTTTTTCAAGGGACCAAAAGTAATTGGACAAATTAACATTACCATAAGTAAAATGTTCATTTTTAATACTTTGTTGAGAATCCTTTGCAGGCAATGACTGCCTGAAGTCTGGAACCCATGGACATCACCAAACGCTGGGTTTCCTCCTTTGAGCCTCTTTTTCAAGGGACGATAAAGTATTTGGACAATTGACTCAGAAGGCTGCATGGGCTCTTTCCAGGATCCTTTCCATGGTGAAGAAAAACCCTTCACAACATCCACCCAAGTGAAGAACACTCTCCAGGAAGTAGGTGTATCAGTATCTAAGTCTACCATAAAGAGAAGACTTAATGAGAGTAAATACAGAGGGTTCACCACAAGGTGCAAACCATTAACCAGCCTCAAAAATAGAAAGGCCAGATTAGACTTTGCCAAAAAACATCTGAAGAAGCCAGCCCAGTTCTGGAACAGCATTCTTTGGACAGATGAGACTAAGATCAACCTGTACCAGAATGATGGGAAGAAGAAAGTATGGAGAAGAATTGGAACAGCTCATGATCCAAAGCACACCACATCTTCTGTAAAACATGGTGGAGGCAGTGTGATGGCATGGGCATGCATGGCTTCCAATGGCACTGGGTCACTAGTGTTTACTGATGATGTGACAGAAGACAGAAGCGGCCGGATGAATTCTGAAGTGTATAGGGAAATACTTTCTGCTCAGATTCAGCCAAATGCAGCGAAGTTGATCGGACGGCGCTTCACAGTACAGATGGACAATGACCCAAAACATACTGCGAAAGCAACCCAGGAGTTTTTTAAGGCAAAGAAGTGGAACATTCTGCAATGACCGAGTCAATCACCAGATCTCAACCCGATGGAGCATGCACTTCACTTGCTCAAGACAAAACTTAAGGCAGAAAGACCCACAAACAAGAAACAACTGAAGACAGCTGCAGTAAAGGCCTGGCAAAGCATCACAAAGGAGGAAACCCAGCGTTTGGTGATGTCCATGGGTTCCAGACTTCAGGCAGTCATTGCCTGCAAAGGATTCTCAACAAAGTATTAAAAATGAACATTTTACTTATGGTAATGTTAATTTGTCCAATTACTTTTGGTCCCTTGAAAAAGAGGCGGCTACATATTAAAGAGCTGTAATTCCTAAACCCTTCCTCCAATTTGGATGTGAATACTCTCAAATTACAGCTGAGAGTCTGCACTTTAAGCCCATATTGATTATATAACTGTATCCTGAATATGTTTTTGTAAACAGCTAAAATAACAAAACTTGTGTCGCTGTCCAAATATTTCTGGGCCTAACTGTAGGTGAGAAGGAAAAATATAAAAGTATATTCAATATTTCTTAAAGCTAAAACAGATCGCTATTTCATGTTTTCACTCAATTGAAGGGTTACTTGTTTCTTCTATGGGTTGAGGAAATTCTCAGAACTCCTGGCCTTATGAAACCCTTTCAAAACCCATTGGATAATGTCAAAAATGCATTGTCATCAAGCTTAAAAACAAGACTGCATTGTGGAGATACAAGGTTTTCACCCGACAGTGACAATATCTTTTAATTGTCACTCACAGCCGGAGACAACTTCCTCTGTCGTTTCCTTGTTCTCCTCTTCCGCACTGATTGTTGTAGTTGCTTGTGTTTTCCTCCTCCGGTCTGGAAGAACTTGGAACAACAGAGCCGCACTGTACATTTCATTTCCTTCTGAGGTTGTGTATTGTGAACGGTCATGAGTGCAATGCAAGGCAAAATACTTACTTTTATTCCCAGATGCCTTCTGCTGCGACTCTCTCCATTCTCTAACCTCAGTTGCCCAGGAGGGGTTTGGCCCGGTGGGGAGGCTTCATCAGTTAGATCCGCTGTGTGGAAGCTTGGATCTGACACAGAGACATTCTCCTCCGTTTCTTCCTGGTCGGTGAAGGAAGACAGCCGCTGAGAAGAGCTGCCCTGGTCAAAGGAACAAGAGAGGCGCCTGGGTCTCAGCACCCTCAACGGAGCACCGAGATCTTCTTCACCCTCATCTTCTCTCATTACCTCCTCTGTCTCTGCTTCTACTTCAATTTCTAAATCCTCCTTGTCTCCTTCTCCTTTTTCGCTTCCTTCCATGTCATCTTGCTGCTCCGTCTCCTCCTCTTCCACCTCCTCCTCCTCCTCCTGGATGATCTCCAGCTGTTTCCTCTATTCCATCATTTCCATTCATTACATGTGTAAATGTGAATCAGAGACAACATGACATACCCACTTAACAGTTAATTTGTATGATTTTTACATTACTTAAATGTACAGTATTAAAAAAATAATAAATTATTAAAAACATTAGATAATAAAACTTACATATTGCTGCTGATTGTCCATTTAGTTAGATGACAGGTTATTTATTGCTGCCTTTGTGACCAATAAAGAAACTGAAAAATACTTGTTTGAATGCTGCCAAGTTGAACAATAGGGTTTTTTCTGAATTAAGTAGTAACTCAGATCAGGTGTGCAGGGACTACAGAGGACAGATAAGAGGTATGGAAGTCATTTGGGGTTGTGAGTGAAAGTGTGTGTTGTAAATACATAATTTTGTCACAGGAACTGGAAAATAAACATAAAACAAACATCTACTCTGACCAAAAATCTATAAAATCAAATTCTTAGGTAGTAAGAAATATCAATTTAAATATCCACACAAATCTAATAAATTTCTCTTGTTTTCTTGACTGAGGTCTACTGTAGTACAGATGTAAGTATTTATGAATGTCACGACCCAGTTTGCTCAGGCAGGCTTGACCCCTTTTAGCTTTGATGACACCGGGGGGAGTGTTGTTTGTGAAGTTCATCACACCATCGTTTACCTTGGATATCCTTCATTGCTTCATGTCAACCTTGGCTTGGACTCAGAGGACCTGACCATGATAACAACGGCTGCTCATTTGTTTTCTCTGTGAAGCAGACGCTCCTTCAAGAAACACTGACTTTTGGTTGTATTTGAAAATTATTAATTGAACAAGCTCTGTTGAATTCTGCGTGTTTCGTGGTTTAAATGTCACCATAATGCAGCGCTACTGAGAGCGTGAGGAAAGTGATGCAGGTGTCGCTAATTAGTTGATTAGCTCAGCCTTGGAAGGATATAAGCCAAGTGTGTTGTTGAGGATCAGTAAAGCCTTTTTGAATTCTCTTTTAAAATGTCTTCTGCAGCATAATTTAGCATTTTTCTTTATATTTGTAGCCTTTTTGTACACAAGGTATGGTCTCATCATACATGGCACTGTGGTCTTTTCACTACTCATTCACCAGGCTCTATGGAAACACTACTGCCATGATACAACATGCCAACATGCCATTTTTTTAATATCATATATATATTTTCTAATAAAGCACACTGTATTATTCCAATTACTTTTTTGCTACAGTAGATGCCAATTCCAAATATTGATTTATTTTATTTTATTTTATTTTGAGGAAATAGAAACAGGCACCATTTCTTTTTTAAAAGTTGCCATTGTATTCTGGGCCTTTTCTTTCTCTGGTTTTATGTCATCAAATTCTACTCGGTCTCATAGTTTCTTCTGCTCTACTAAACATATGTGGTTGCACCAGCTCCTGCCCTGTTCACCTCCAATATAAGCTTCACAAGCCATTTTTTCATTACAGTATAATTGTTTTCATACATGCAGATTTATACTTGAGCACAAATTCACAACACATGCACAATGAATTGCATGGTGGCTTACTCTCTACAACAGTGACTCTCTAAGTTGGTTGATCCCTGTGTCCCAAGCAAGAAGATTCCAATGAACTTGGTGAGCCTGGGAAAATGGTTGAGCAAGCCAGGCCTTTGTTGACATAACTGTTACACTGAGTGAACCCCTGGCAAACTATACATCAACGCTGGGAAAACATTGGCCCCCGCTCAGTGTTTGGGACATGTTGACATCCTTAGGTTTACCCGTGGGTTGTGGTGAGATACCGATGGGCATAATAAACCTGTCATTGTCTGTAACATTTTGCTGTGTCGGGTAAAAGCTGTTATTGTAAGGGTCATGAAGAACTGAGGTGTGTGACATTAAACTTTATAGACTGGAACTAACAAGACAAACTGTCTATAAAAAAAGGCTGTATTTGTTGTTATCCTGAAGTAGTCTGCTGTACCAGATACTATATGTTTATTACTTGATTTCAAATTTTTGTAACTTTCAAACTGGGGAAAAAAGGGGGAAAAAACATAAAAATCATTTTTCAGAATGAAACCCTCAAATGCTGTATTGCTTCAAAATAAGCCTTAAGGCCCTGATTAAAATTCCCAGCCTCAGTTCCCTGTACCTACTAGTTCTGTATCTGTTGTGTATCTATTGACACTAAACAATCGACAAACTCAGTGTAAACTAATTTGTTATTTTGTACACCAATATTGTCTTTATTACAAAATATTCAATAACCCAACTTTACACTGTACAAGATACAACATAGTTTACAGCTTTTGGCTATTTACAAAAAGTATGATCTGCATATCAAAGTGAATATATCTAAAAAGGCAGGTTGCAATCACTGTAAGCTTATTGTTTAAGTAAGGCAAAAACTTGAAACATGACGTATTTACACTTTTACAGATCAAGTGAAAGTTCTATGCTGATAGGCTAAGATATCTGAAGCGCCCCACATGTCTGACACTGTGTCTGAAAGACCTGCTAAAGCTCGCTCTTACTGTCTGAGAAGAAAACTAGAAATGTACCTTTAAATATAGCTAAAAGCTGGAGTACAGCTATGTAATGTATGCCTGAAAGACAACAGTAGCCAGACACCGCACCAAAGTTTCTGTGGCCTCTAGTAAATGTATGAATGTACATGGACCATTTGCAGAGGCCAAGTGTAAAGCACTAGGTTACATCTTTGTGTATTTGTAGAGCTTGTGTGCTTAGTGTATGTGCTTGACTGTGTGTCACTTTTTGTGTGGATGAATGCCTTCCTTAATGCCTTTGCATGTGTGTGTGTGTGTGTGTATGTGTGTGTGTGTGTGTGTGTGTGTGTGTGTGTGTGTGTGAGTGAGTGCGCACCATGTGAAGGTGTGTATGTCCTCTATGTGACGTATTTGACTATACTACTTTGTGACTAGTCCAGGTTTGGCATTAACTAGAGTTTCCATAGCAGCACACATCCAGCTCAGGAGAAGGCATTGCTCTTTAGGTCTAACACACCTTCTTCCCCTGTTCCCCCCACCGACCTCACTGCCTCCTCAAAGCCATAGCCACCACTCCCTGTGTTTATGCTTAACACAGGCCACATAATGCGACACCATTGTCAAACAGGGAAACAATGGAAGAACATCAGGCATTGATCAATAGGCTAAAAGAGATTTCCAAATTCATGGTTTGAAACAAAATTATGTCTGTGTTTCTTGTGACTTTCCTCATCGATAAAAAAATAAATTCCTCTTGAGTTGTGGGTTCAAATAATCTAGCAGTTACCCTTCTCTTCTTCGCTGATTTTGAGGTGAATTGGCGACATCTGAGATACATTAAAGAGTGTGCAATACATCCCTGGGACACACTTGCAGACGGTAGATGAAAATATTTAGTTTAGAAAAAAACAAGCCAAAGACCTTGAGTCTACTATACCTTTTCTCTTCTGTCTTGTATGGCGAGGCAGTGTACGCAGTAAAACCCCAAGACCCATGGAGAGCTCATTACTTTGGTTTTCTCTCAACAGGTGTACCGTTCCTATGGCTGTCAGCTCTTGGAAAGTCATGCACTATTGAATATGTCTCAAAAAGCATATTATCCAAAGAGCTCGGAGTATAAAAAAGTACTTTGTGCTGTTTCGTTACAATTCAAAATTAACCACACACATGCATACACACATACAAGTACACACATGCATGCTTACATACAACGACAAAAAGAAACAAGATATGATTTTTTCTTTACACTGTGAATAATGCAATGTATCCTTGGCATAATCAGAGAGAACAGACAGTACAAAAGCAATAGCATGATCAGTCTGTTTGTGGATATCACTGAGCTGCACATATCCTCTACTTGGAATATGTACATACCAAAAGAAGACACTCACTTTACCTGGATCTGAGGCAATCCAGGTAAACCACAAGCCAAATCATCTGGTATGGAGATGTTAAAAGAGGATTTGAGATTCAGGTTGCCTTTCTTCTTAACTCCATACTTCAATGGTTGTGTCTCTAAAGAGTGGTGTGCAGTTGAAATCCCCCAATAGCAAATACGATTGTCCATATCACCATCTCATGACTCACGAGGTTCATATCCTGGGTATTGCCAGTAGCCCAGGATACATAGGAAGTACCTGGATATCCCTGTCTTTTGCTGGGCTCCAACCAGGTTCTTTCTTTTGTTTTCAGCTAAGTTTGAGTTTGCAGTCTTGTTTTTCTCCCAGCCCCCTACACCGCTACATCCGCAACCGGCGCTGCGCCCTCAATCTTGATCTCTGTCACATCTAAGTCATCCTCCTCCTCCTCACCCAGTGTGGGCACGCAGGACGAGTGCAGGCAAGTCGCTTGGCTGTTGCTGCTGTTGGCGGTGCTCATCTGAAAGGTGCTACCCATGCTGGCATGAACAGTCAGGCTGGCTGAGGAGGAGACGCTGCCCTGTTTGGTCTGGACACTGGCCTTGCCGCAGGAGTGTATCCGGCGCGCCAGGCTGGCAGAGCGCATCACTGAGGAGGTGGTCACCGTGCCCACGCCCTGCACCTTTCCTTCCAGGAAGTAGGTGAGCATCTCACCTTTACCCTTGACACTGACCTTGCCGCGGCACACCAGGTCATAGTTGGTGTTCAGCAGGCGATAGACATCCTCGGTCACCTGAGTTACAGAAATGAGGAAAAAATACATACATTCACATAGATTAGGAAAAGACACAATTTCCCCTAGGGGATCCATAAAGAGAGCTTAATTTGAATCTTAAAACAAGAGGCACTTGAGCTGCCAATTGTCCTGCTATTTTTCCTCATTTATATGCAAATATATGCAGCAAAATGCTCCAAAATCTAATCAGATCATCACCTCCAAAGTGGCTCCCAGTGGTGTAAGTATGAAGTTTCTATCAGGTATCGTTCTTGAGTTATTGTGTCTACACACAGACAGACAGATACACAGACGCCACCATGATGACACTGTGTCCTACATATCATGTACCATGGTGGCAGGACATAATAAAACTATGATACTGTGTAATACTCAGTGCTTTCAGAAAGGGAACCATTGCACTGTACGCCATCATTGTGGCACTATTATTATCATGATTATTATTTTATCAGTGTGAATGAATAATACTCTGTGACAAAGCAAATGGTAAATGATAGTTTGGTCTAAACACCTCTATTAATGCATCTAGTGTTCCTATTTTATATGTAAGCAAGAGTTAATAATGCAAAGAGGAGATTAAAAAAGCCAGTAAGGTTACTGATGTGTGAGCCAGGCACAACTAACTGAAATCTTTGAGCAGCCTGTGTTGATGAAGGCCAATTCAATTGTGGGCTGCCCTGGTCGCTACTACAGAGGGTTTGAGCTGATGCTGCCTAAACTCCAGAGTAAAAGAACCATGGACTCATTAGTCACCGCTGCAGTTAGATTGCTTAATTTGCACATTAAACGATGCAGCGTTTTATGCCTGTACAAGAACTTTGTATTCTGCACTGATAAGCAACCTTTTATTGCACTCTATCAAGATATCGACTCCTTGTCTGGTCTTATCAACTGGTACTGGTCTACATTGTTGTGTTGTAGCTATTTGTTGTGCATTTTATTTTTTATGATATGTTTTACTGTGGTTTTATTGTTTTATTGTTTTTTATTATGTGTTTTGATTGCTACAAACCACATTTCCTTTATGGGACAATAAAGTTTGAAGAGAAATTGAATTTGAAAGCACTTTGGGTACCTGAATCTTTCCAGGGACTCCAGTGCTGTCCATCCGGCTCGCCACATTGACTGTGTTCCCCCAGATGTCATACTGAGGCCGCCTCGCCCCAATCACTCCTGCCACCACCGGACCCACATTGATACCTGCACCACCACCATGCAAGAACATGTTTAACAAATACAGAACACTGTCAATATTGAGGTTTTTCATAGTCTCATTCTGATTTACCTTAAACCCAGAACCTCTTATTTCATTCATAGTCATTTACTCATCTTGTAAGACTGATTGCTTTCTTCATTATCTTTGTAAATGGGCTGATAATTTAATGTGCAAGAGATAGATAGACAGATAGATAGATAGATAGATAGATAGATATACGTACCAACTCTCAAGACAAAGTCATTGTATGACTGATAGTTGATTTCGTCCAAAACATCAAACATCTCAATGGCGTAGTCTGCTATTGTGCTCAGATGGTCGTAAACTGATTTTTTGGCCTAAAGAGGGGAAGTATATCAAGAGATTAGTGTTGATGCGTGATTTATTCTTCATATTCTGTTCCTCATATGTAAACGTGCAAACAGAAACATACACATACACATACACACACACAAAATCATGTGTCACCTTGGTACCGATGGTGGGGACGAGACCCACAGCTGCCATGTATGTACTGCCAATGGTCTTGATTTTCTCTATGTCTCTGTAGCACTCTTTATCCATGAGCTGCAAAGAAAAAAAAAACATTAAAATAACCACACAAAGGAATAATGCAACACATGTAAATTTTGAATCTTCTAGTATGTTCAAAGTAAAGAAAAAAAACATCAGCGCCTGACCTCATCAAAGTCAGCAATGATCTCATTCAGCAGTCTCAAGCACTCCACTCCCATGTTGTTGCCATCCAGCTCGATGTAGAAATCATTGAAGTTTGGGATGGAGGCGAACAGGACGCCGACTTGAGCGTAGGACTGATAGTATAGATCCTGGTGTAAAAAGAAAAAGAGTACAGTTAGAAACCAGGGGCCGGTAGATGATGTGACTAATACTTCATAAATCAGTATGAAATATGATGTATTTTGATGTCCATTTGATGTTTTGTTCTGTTGTCTGACACTCTGTCTACCTGTTTGTCTTTGTGTCTACTTGTCTGTGCATCAGTTTATCTACCTGTCCGTTAGCGGGGCTCACCATGTTCCTGGGGTTGGACATTAGAAAGTGCTGAGCCACATGTGCGGGCAGAAGATTGAAGAGAATCCTCCTGTTGTCCAACTTGACTTTCTCCATGCCATCCCTCTCCTCCTCCGCCTGACAGAAGATTGCACACACATACACACACACATAGGAGCACAGTCACGAGCACGGTGTGTAGCTCGTTCCACATATTCACCACATGGGGTCAGTAAAAGACCTGCCTGGGCGTCACACCACAGACCGCACATCTATCTCTCATAGTCCAATTTGGAACGGGTTTGGGCACATGCAGCTGCTATTACTGCTTAGTTATCTAATAAGATGGATGTTTTATAGCCTAAATTCAGCTTTCACTACAATATAGTTCAATCCCACTAAAAATAATGCCCATATTTTGCGCTCCAGGCACCACATTAAAACCAAGCCAAAACAAGCTGCTTGCCCTCAAATTTGCCAAAGCAGACAGTTGGCAGCCTATAAATATGTAAACCTCCACACATAACCCAATAGTTTACATGTAACAAGACCCCAAATGGCAGCATATTCTATCATCAACTACATCACAGGAAAACACGTGGCAATAATTGAAACAGATGCTATTGATTCTGATACTGGTGATTGTCGTTAACAACACCGGCCATTAAAACAAAATAATCCAGTGAGGCTCTTTGTAATTACTATAACTTGAGGAAATCATCATAAATAGACATCCGCTCTCACACAGACACATTCAGACACACACTTCCTGACCTGTGCGGCCCATAAGAAGTCCAAGCGCAGTTTGAGGTCGAGTTGCCTGGAGTGGAGGGCCAGGGCGCTGGTGAAGAGCAGCAGGGAGAGGATAGGTTCATAGCCATGGATGTGGAGAGACCCCCCACTGTGGAAGAGACCAACACACATGTCAGCACCTCGCAGCACTGGACCAGACCACACAGACAACTGCACAGGGGGGTGGATGGACCCCCCACGGTGCAACCTTTATGGTAACACGGTAGTATTGTACAAATAATTAAAAGGAAGAATTGTGAAAGGGCCCATTCCAATACATATACTACGGAGAAAAGCTTTAAGTGTGAGGGCTTAAAACTGGCAGAGGTTTGATCTAAACAATATTGCGCCGTTTACTGATGCATAACTGTGACTAAAGGTTAAAAATGAATTCAGCTTCTCAAAAGGGACCTTTACCTTAATAATCTCAACAATATCAACATAATCAATTTTCGAAGGGTACATTTATGATTTGAGCTCCATTAAAAACTGCCAGGCCCTGGGTATTGAGCCGAAACAGCTCACAAGCTCCCATCATCCAGCCCACATTGTCCTTTCAGGCTTCTGATTTGGAACTAATGAGCACATGTGCTGCTTCAAAGGGTGGAAAATGAAAGAGTGTGTGGGCTGAGGACAAGCAAAGACTCCTCCACACACGTCTCAGCACATGTAAATGCTCCTCTAAGTCCTGTTTATCTGTTCCTTCTCCAGATCAAACAAAGAGGAAACCACAGCTGACACTCGCATAGCAACCAATCATCGCCTCCCATACTTGAGTGACAGGCGAACATGCTGGATCTGAGGGCTCTCGCTTTAAGCTCTGATTGCGAGGCAGGAGTAGGATAGCGCATGTGTGTGTGTGTGTTGCTGGGTGTTGTTTATGCTTGTGTGTGTGTGTACACGTGTACGTTCTGCCGAGCCCCTCACCCTGCAGTCTTGCGGAAGCTGCTGAGTTCCAGCACAGTGACATACAGCACGCCCAGGAGGAGCATTAGCGCCATCTTTGGCAGCCAGGAGACGCGCAGGAAGAGGGCCAGGGTGAGCGTGCCCACCACGCAGGACAGGAAGGCATAGCGGGCGCCGTCACAGGGCAGCTCCACCATGGTGCGGTTGGCACCTCCGTCCGCGTCGATGATGACGATGGAGCTGTTGGAGTTGGCACTACTTCCCCACAGCCAGGGCATGCAGCCCACCTAGCAGAGACACAGAGGGGGAGGCATGTGCATAAAGATGGTGGGATGCTGTATTTGAGGAATGGCAAACAAGGTGTTTTTATATTTGGCTAATCAGAGAGTTCAGTGAGATTTGTTACAAAGTAAAAGCTACAGATAAAATGTATACACTACGCTTTTCCCGTTTGAATGTTATGTTTTGCAGTAACACTGTTTGGATAGTCCAATGGTGATATTCAACTCTCATATTCAACCCTGATGAAGGCACTTTGCCGAAACATGTTGGTTTTTATTGCATCAAATTACGTTTTTTTTAAGAACATCCATCGGCCTCAAAGAGTAGCTGAATTTTTTCCTTTTCCAGTTATTTCCAGTTCATGCACCTTGTTAAAGACAAAGTTGCGACAGTTCTTCTTCTTGCACTATCAGGTGACAAAGTAGATGTTAACTCTAACCCTAACACAATTTTTTAACCTAACCCTGACCTGACCCTATGTCTAACCCTAAGATTAAGTCAATATAGACACTGAATATCTATAGACTACTTTTCACACTATTATGAGTATCACCTGAAACTCTGCTTTTTGTGACACATTATAGTCACTTGATATTAAGTTGAGTGTCAGCACTGGACCATCCAAGTGAAGTGTGACCTGTTTTGTTTTTCTGTTCAGTCCACTCACCACACAGGCCTGGGCCACAGCATAGATTAAGAGCACTATGAGAATACACAGAGCAGTACGAATCTGAATGGTCAGGCACCCTGGAAAACACTGAGAGGAAAACAGAGAGGAAGCGAAAGAAAGGTAGTAAGAGGAGACAGAGAGAAAGCAAGAGAGAGAAGAAGATAAAGAAGTTTTATATATATAGTCATACACAGCAAAATTATCATAGGCGAAATTGTTAGTACTGATAAGAAAAGTGCAAGAACAATAGGCTTGAAATCAAACAGAGAGGAATACTGTAGAGACAGAGATCAAGGTAAGATGAGGTGAGGTGAGGGAAGGACAGAGAGAGAGAGCTTGCCAGGCAGAACGTGAACCACAAAAAGTATTAAAAAAAACCCCATAATAACTGAGGTGGTCAGGAGCTTTGAGGAAGTCAACCTTAACAAAAGCCGAAATTAATAGACTCACCATTTGAGTTTAAATGCAAAATAAGGGCTTAAGAAGTATTTCTGAAGCCCGTGAAAAAAAGGAACCATTATTACAAACCATCACAAAAAATACATTTGAATCGCTTCTCTTCGGTCAGCAGAAAATGCTTTCAGAGCCTAAGAATTAAAATGAACTTCGACTTCGACTGCACACCAAATGAGAAGAAGATCAATCTACCAGTCACAAAAGTTACTGAATGAGCAAAAGCAGACTTCAACCCAAGTTAGGATAAGAGAGCCGCTGTGTTTACCTGTATTCTAGTGACATGCAGGTACATGATACAAGCTACTAGGAAACAGATGCAGAAGACGAGAAGGACCAGTACGACTGTGCCCCTGAGAGAGAAGAAGAAAAGACAGAAGAGGGGAGGACGGTCAGTCCGGGTTAGTTGAGGAGACGAAGAACCTGAGTAAGTGAAATAGTCATAAAGGGAGAAAGAAAGAGGGAACAAGTGTTTGAAATTGAATTTGTTTGTGTAATAGATAAATAAATAGAGAGGGGACACAGGAGAATTTGTGTCACTGCTGTACATACTGTGGTATGATGAGAAGATAGACAAGGCCGAACAAGGCAGCTAGGATCAGAGAAAGGACCACAGCGCTGGTGAAGTACTCATCAGGAACCCGGTGGTACTACAGTGTGTAATAAGAGAAACCAATCGGGGGTAAGGGTAAGTAAAGTGAAACCACACGACAACAACATTCACTCAGTGGCTAAATCCCAAAACTCAAGCTCAGCGTCTTCAGCCCCTCACCCTCTGCTCGCGCTCAGAGCACTTGTACATGAGTGTGAGGAAGTTGAGGTCCGCCGTATCCGACTCGGTCTGGCGGGCCTCAATCAGCCGACCGATGTAGCGGTTGACCCGGGTTCTGGGGCTGCTCTGGATGGCGTTAGCCTGGTTAGCGTTGGTGCGATTCCTCAGCTTCTCTGGAGCCGTCCGCATGGCCCTCCTCTGGGGGGGGAGAGAAATGAACCTTCACTGTAAATGCAGAAGGATTAGTCCTGAACTTGAGTGAAGTACTGTGGTGAATATACTGCAGTGTGGTGCACAGTGCTAGAATCGCATTAGGAACAAGAGTGGATGAAGAGTCAACAATAAACACTGGCAGCTGATTATACATTCAAATTGTGACATTGCCCTCACACTTAACTTCATTACCGAATGCACCCCACTGTGTCTAAGTATGTCTTGGGGAGCCAAAGTGAGCATCATTACAATTCATTGGGCATTGGAGCAAAGCCAGTGAGTTAACATGGCAGAGTGGATGTGCGTGTGTGCGTGCGTGCGTGCGTGCGTGCGTGTGTGTGTGTGTGTGTGTGTGTGTGTATGTGTGTGTGTGTGTATGTGGAGTGTGTGTACATGTAAGTGAGCGTGCTGGATGACTTGTGTAGCTCAGAGACCATCAGCGGCACAGTAGGGGGGGCCAATGGGTGAGCGAGGATCACCAGAGTGTTCATGACATGACATGAATGACTACACCTCACTGACTTCCTTTCTTTCCCTTTTCCTTCTTTCTTTCTTTCTTTCTTTTTCCTTCCTTCCTCCCCTCTTTCCTTCCTTCCTTCCTTCCTTCCTTTCCTCCTTGCTTCCCTCCTTGCTTGTTTTCTTCCTTCCTTCCATCCCTCCTTGCTTTTTTCCTCATTTCTTTCCATTTTCACTTTCCTTTCTTCTCTTCTCTCTCTTGTGTTATTTATATTGCTGCAACACACCGGCCTGCGGATGCAGACTTCTCTGTACATGTTCCATATTGTGCTCCACGTAGCACAGGGCGCATCGCACAGCCATGCCTGCCACTGCTGCACCACATATCCTGTTCATTCATCCCCCGTCCCTCATATCGCTCTCCTCCGTGCCCTGAATGCATGTGTCATTTCAAACAGTTTGAGAGTGTGTGGTCTGAATGTGAAATTACCATTCAGTGGAAGGTGTATGTAAGACTTAACCCGACTCTCCATTCCCTCTTCCGTCTCTCCGTTTTACACTAATCTGCCTTCCGTCTACATTGTGAGAATGCTGTCGTTAGTGGTAATATAGATGTAAGAGGTGATTTACTCATGTAGTGTGAGGTAAAGATCTTGGTAACTACTGAGGGCATGAGATGATATGACATAGATGATATAGTAGCTGGAAGATTATGCTCAGCGGAATCCTCCAACAAAGTTTTTTTTAAATGGTTTAAGGCATTGCAAAACACACCAATTCGATTCTAGCAAAACAATTCATGATATCTGTAACACCTTCCTGGCCTGATTCTGTCCAAAAACTGGTATGACACATACAAACACCTCCATGCATGCACGTGCACACACACACACTCATGTACACCTGGGCATCTGGATTCAAACAGCTGGAGCAAGAATTGTACAGCTGCCAGGCCACAGGATTTCTTTCCAGGCGCACAAGGTCAAATACGCTCTTTGACACTTAGCCAGACTGCCAGTGCCACTGATAGTATATGGGGGGGGAAATGGAACGGCTGTTTGTGGCTGGGGCAGCATGCTGAGGTCATTGCAGCTCATAGGGTCATGCACTCAGATAACATCTCCCCATCACTCCCTATCTTCCACATACATGAAAGCATACATCCTGTGAAGTCCATATATTTATATCTGAGCAAAAAAAAAAAAAAAACGACGTAGGAAATGACACGCATATGGAGCGTTTAGCTTTTTGTCTCTATTTATGGGAATCACAATACCGACAAACACAGAAACACTCAAAACACACGGAGACGAGAGTTACCTTGTCGCCATCCTCGCAATTCATGACGTTAGAGAAAGGAATCTCAGCCTTGAACATCTTCCTGCAGTGCATGAGCTGCACCAGTAAGTAGCACACAGTTTTGAACTTCATCTTTTTGGCGGGCTTTATATCCGAAAGAATCAATCCTGGGAATATCTGCCACCAGATAAGAAATAGGAACAAGGATTAAGACGATACCACACACAGTATTAGGAATATATATCTATATTTATATATTATCTATGTATCTAAATAATGCACAGGTGTTGGACAATGTGCACGCGCACGCACACACACACACACAATCACTATATCAGGCTCTATGTAGATAGGAATTTAACGAGCAGGCGGTTGAAATAGGTCAATCCCTGAGGTAGTTTTAACAGTTTTAGGACTTTGCTGCCCTCTTTCCTCTTTTCAAAGGCTATTTTAGAAAATGTAATAAAGATTAAGTATTTGGTATGGGTTTGAGGAAATGTGTGTCATTTATAATAAGAAAAGGTGGTTTGAAAAAATTGTATGTTTGATACCAAGCTGGAAGTGTGTCCTTAGCACGAGTAATTAAAGGCACTATACCAGAGTGAGTATCAGCCTATCCAACACAGCTTAGTCAGGGCACATCTTTCTCTGAGCCATGTCTTTGATAAAGTCTAACCATCAGCACTATTAAGAGGATTAGAAAAGTCTTCCCGCATATCAAAGAAAAATACACGTAACTGGGATGTCAAAGGTTCACATGAGGACCCACGTAACCTATATGCAAGTCTAATCTTACATAATATGAAACCTGACACAAGGTAATAATAATAAAACAGAAGAGGAGAGGAGAGGAGAGGAGAGGAGAGGAGAAGAGAGGAGAGGAAAGGAAAGGAGAGGAGAGGAGAGGACAGGACAGGAGAGGAGAGGAGATACACAAGGAGCTTGACGGACTGATACAGAGACAAAACTAAAATCCCCTCTCCAGCTGCTTGTGGCACATCTGGTGGAGATGTGTGTGTGTTTTTGCACATGCACTGACACACACACATGTCCATGGGTGTATCTGTGTGCTTGTGGAAGTGTGCAGATTTGAGATGATAGATGCCACGGGCTGTTTTTTTTTTTTTTTACAGCCCCAGTCCAGTACATTGCAGGCTGGAAGTGAGCTCATATCAACAACAAATGTGTGAGAACTCTACCATGGACTAGAGTTTACATCCATCTCAACACTGTATTTCTATTTTGAGGATGGTATTACAGTAGATCTTTGCATAGAGGTCAAAGCTGGTCAACATAAGGCTTTTTTTAATCTAGTGTCTGACTTACCAGGTAGGCCCATTAAGATGGATTAGCTTTTGCCCTGCAGAAGCATTGCAGTGCGTACACTGTCTACTAGCCAGTATTATAATATAGACTTATAGACGGGTTCACCTGAGGATACAACTGATGCAGATTAACTGTTGTTGTTGTCAAAGTCTTGAACTGTTTCATAGTCACTGTACTAAAGTTATTTATATTAGCTAAAAGCTAATATAAATAGGGATAATAATAGGGATAATAATAATATAAATATAATATAATATAATATAAATATAAATTTATATTAGCTACAAGCTAATATAAATAGGGATAATAATATAAATATAAATTTATATTAGCTAAAAGCTAATATAAATACATATTTTGAATATATATCCTCCGCACAGAATTACAACACAATACCTTCCGTCGGTGAGATGGCACTATAAAGAAGGTTTCAATTTCATGTTTTTGGAGGAAGGCGTTTCTCTCATGTCCGTTGCCTGGCTCCACCTCGTAGTCTCCGTTCAGGCACTCCAGTGTAGATCTGGTGATGTGGACTTTCCTGTGGTTCACAGGGACAGATTGGGCGGGACAATACTCAGTGCAACTGGTAATATTGATATGGTTCATGACAGTAGTTCTGAGCAAGCAAACTGGAAATTAGTTTGGTTTTACACTCAAAATCAGATCTAAAATCCTGTTCCTGAAAGGATCCTGCAGTTTATGCAGGGATTTTACAAACATGAGAAATGAAACACATACTGTATGTAGCATGTAGTATGTAGTATGTTTTTTTTCTGAAAACAGGTGAAAAATTCAGCTAATTGGTTGAGATAATTGCGCTTGTTTCAATTGCAGCTTCCCTTGTTTCGGGAACTTACATGTCAGCATCTTGAAACAAGTAATGTAGATCACTCCACTAGCATCAAGAAAATTACACTTGGTTCAAGAAGTTTCAAGTGGATTTGCATTGGAAAAAAGTTGAATTATCACCCCATTGACATTTTTTTTAACCTTTTCTTTACAATTGTTTTAAGACTCAGTACTACTAATTTACATGACTTGTCAAGATAGATATTTTTGCAGAGCACCGCTGTCAGACAAGGAAAACTGATGTCCACAGCTGCTGAGTGAGGCACACAGTTAGAGGAATAGCACTGACCCAGGCAGTCCTCCTGCTTCCATCACATTGGCCAGGGTCACATCATTGGACCACACATCATACTGCCATTTCCTCAGACCCAGGACCCCACACAGCACCCGACCTGTATGCAAGCCCACGCGCATGTTTAGGTTGACCTCCGTGGCCTCCGCTACCGACCTGCAGGGGCATGACACATTGATTAGACTGCATATCTGTGTGTGTGTGTGTGGGTGTGTGTGTGTGTGTGTGTATGTGTGCATGTGTGAGAAAGATAGAGAAAGGCAATAAAAGCAAAAGAAATGTATGTGCACTTTCTTGCTGTAGTGAACAGACAGTAGATACATAGTACAGATGATACAGAGAAAATGATAAGATATAATGAAAATGCCAGGTTGCCAGTTTTTTTATACTGTTTTCCAGGGTTGACTGACTAGAAAAAAATACAGAGCAGAGAATAGTGGACTACCCATAATGCCATGTGACATGAGCGATGATACAATTACAGTAACTAACTGCAGAAAACAACAACAATGTTAGATGTATAAGCCTTTTAAGTATAGATAAGACTTATAGATACTCATTGTTAGGATAGTGTATGTACTGAAGTAGGGAGGCAGAGATTATTTCAACATTCAATCCAATCTAAAGAGCCATTACTGTAGTTGCTGCTGGACTCTACTTAACCCCTTCCTCCCAACATAATCCCCTCACCACAGTAATTTTATGTGTTTTCTTTACTGATTTTATGCAGTAGTAAAGTGCATTGTGGCAATCTTGTCAAATTTTAGTTATAAACCATTGAAAATTGCACTTTAAAACCTACGTTTATAATTCTTAAATACTGAGATTCAATGAGTGAATCCAAACCTTCCTTGCACATTTTATCTCTGTGTGGTGATAGAAATGCAAATGTTCTGAAAAGAACAAAAACTACATGGGGTTAATTCACAGAGGAGGAAGTTAAAGAAGACGTTAAAGTGAATTTTCAGTAAACCAGCTGAGAAATAGTGAATAGACAGGGAATGAAAGCGCAAGCCTTGTGTGACATTATTCTGTTTTATAGCCCCATGCTGTAATGATAGTATGGCACATGGTATAGAGGCAATGTCAGCCCATTGATCACTCTGTCAATATTTTGATTTATTTTATAGAAATTGATTGACTGACTCTTTTCAAATTGATTGACTGAGCTATTGATTCACGGACTAACAGTATGTGACAGCTAAACATGAGTTCTGAATGTGTTTATAGGCTATAAACAGTTTATTTACATTTGTAGTGTTTTTTAAAATTTAATAAAACATAACTGTATTGAAAATTGTATTGCTGCTGGGGCCTTTCACTCTGAAACCAGCTTCTTCATCAAATTAGATTAATAACATAACTTAATTCACAATTCTTGAATGTGTCTTGAATCATGTTATGAGCCTGTTCACACTAGATTGCAATGAATTCTTCAGCTGTTACATTCTGTAGTACTAAACAAAAAAACTAGGGGTTCCAAAAGGGCTTTTAGTTTGGTTGTATGCTTCTGCAGAATTTGGAAAATTATCTGTGACCCAGCATGGAAAAACAGGCACATTGTTGGAGATAGTTTGTTTGTTTTTTATTTGTTTTCCATAGATTAGTGATCTTTGCATTCAGAGCTTTAAAATAGTATATAACATACAGTAAGCGCTCAATGAATAATTTTGTTAAAATTGTTATTTAATCAAAAGAGTGCATTTTGATGAAGTGCTATTTTCTGATGTAAAATAGGTCTCTTGTAAAGTTAAGTGAGCAGAGGCCCATTGTGTTTAGTGACATTTTCGCCAAAGAGGAATCAGACAGAGCTGTGGAAGATACAAGATTCAGCGTTCTTACACTGAATCCTTCAGAAAGATTCAGCGTTCTGCTCTATTCTGGTGATTGATAATTTATTTGGATGTCTGACAGAGTAGTCTCACAGACAAACAAATCATCAGAAAACCTTGTGGGAAAATGTGGTTTTACATAAGTTGAATTTCATAAGTTCTATTTAGAGGAATATTTGTTCTAGAAAAAAAATAGACAGAGATCCAACCTTTAAAGTTCAGAGATCCACCAAAGATAGGCGCACCACTCTCATCATCATACATGGATTTAAAGAATGATTAATGCAATGCAAAACATGCAGTTAAGCCATTGTAATGCCACTTTAACTACCACTGTTGCTATAACATATAAATTTGCTGGGTGGTTCAGTTGCTGAGTGTGTCATGGGACAGGTGAGCACAGGTGGTCAGAAGATTCTAGATTCATATCAGGCCGAACAACGTTAACAATCAGTCATACAAAATCAGTAATTACAAGGGTTCCCTGTACATGGATATAGCTTCACATATAAGGGACGGGGAACACTTGCAGCTACTTTTTATTACTTTTTATTTTCCCATTTTGAACAGAGGATTCTTGGTTAGAACATGCCTCTAACTGTCTGACTGTTCAAAAAGGGTTCTACAGCAAAAAAAAAACCTCTACTTTGCACTAACATGTATAAAAATAGACTGAAGAGCCAATAAAGGTGCCAAGGTGTGCATTTTTATTTAATACATGTTGAGAAAAAGTCAGATCCTATCCTATCTTGTCAGTACTTGCTAATTATGGTAGTTCTAATTAGCAGGCTTCCAGTCAAGTCATGACTGTACCTATTTCCTTCTTAGCTCTGCTGAGTCTCAATCTCTCACTTTCTATTAGTCCCCTTTTCCTAATCCAAACTGTTCAGGACAAGCATGGGACACAAGGACTTTCATGCTCAATAAAATAGTTTTTTCTTTCTCCATAAATGCTTTTTCTTGCAGCCAAATGTAATTTTACTCTCTCAAATGTGCAGAACAGACTCACAGCAGACATGGCTAATCAGGCTGCTACTGGAAAGAATTTATTTATTGTGGACTCAAACATTGTGGTTTAAATAAAATAAAGAAAGAATGATTTAGTCTCCACAGTTCAATAACAAAAGCATATTCATATTCATCATCAATCAACATCCTATTTCCATGACCATGTAGCGTAGATGTTCAGTCATAGATAATACATAATGATTTAAATCAGATAAGACTACAGAAGCAATAGTGTCATTTATCAGGCCACTCATGTAAAACTGCTCAGTGATGAGATAAGGGTCAACACTCACGTTATGGTGTCGATCATGTCCAGGCCCATCTCCACACAGCAGTGGGCGTGGTCAGTCTTGGGTTGGGTCAGTCCAGACACGCAATAGTAACAATCCCCCAGGATCTTAATCCTCCGGCAGTGGTTCTCCTGTCAATCAAAAAGACAGAGTGAAAGAGAGAAAAAGAGATAACAAGTAAATATGCCATCCTTCATGAATGATGCAAGAGGCCCTTGGGTCAGTCCTTAACCAGATGCATCTTCCCTCCAAGTTTCATCAAAATCGGAACAGTGGTGTAGCAGTTATGGCCTTTAAAATTTTGAAATTTTGACCTTTAATCATCAGTGTAATTTTATGAATACTAGAACAGAACATAATGCCAAAATGCATCATCCCTCCAAGTTTTGTCAAAATTGCACAAGCGGTGTCTGAGATATCACATTTGAGTTACAATTTTTGACCTTATAGCGCCCACATTAGGCCAATCAGTGTAATTTGTAATGATAGCTGGATTTGTGCAGCAAGTTTCGTCAGCTGGACTCATGGTGTAGGAGTTAGGGCCTTTCAGATTTAGAAATTCTGACCTTTAATTATAGCACATCCATCAGACCAGTCAGTGTAACGTTTTTAAATGCACAAACACTGCCAAAATGTGTAATTCTCAAAGTTTCTTCAAAAATGCACCAGCAGTGTCTGAGATATTACATTGGAGTTTAACATTTTTACTTTTATTTATAGTGACCTGATTAGGTCAATCAATATAATTTAAAAGTTTTTTGATTGACTTATGGTGTAGGAGTTAATTCTGACCTTTATTCTGTCCCTTAATTATAATTACCCCATCAGGCCAATTAGTGAACTTTTTTAAAAAGCTGGAACACAATGCCAAGATGTATCATCCCCAAGTTTTGTCTAAATCAGACCAGTGATGTCTGAGATATCACGTTAGAGTTAAAAATGTTGACCTTTAATTGTAGTGCGCCATTAGGCCAATCAGTGTAATTTCACCAACACCAAACAGAAATGAATCATCCCTCCCAGTGATGTTTGAGATATCACGTTTACCGGATGGACATATGGACAGGCGGGCATAGCCTGACCCATAGTACAAAAAGAGAGGGAATGAGACAGAGAGAGAGAGCGAGAGAGAGAGAGAGAGAGAGAGAGAGAGTTAGAGAGAGAGAGGGTCAATGAACTTGTCAGTAAAAGTATTTAAGTGCATAAGATGAAAGACAAATTGCACTGTGCCCTCTGTACCTTTAGGCTATATACACATCTTTCCCTATATGCTGAATACACAATTGCATAAGGCCCTCCACCACTGCAGAGATCCGCCCGCGCATACTTTATTTCTTGAAGAACTAAAAAATAAATATTTTCTTGTTTCTTACATTATTCACAAACACATAAAGCCAATCAATGGTGCTTCGCTAAGGAGCCCCCATGTTGATGGGTAGATTCTATCAGTGTAAGGATTTGATTGGTGCAGCAGGTGCTGCAGCAGATATCCAATCAAACATTATGTGCTACTTGATGATGACATGATGGCAACTCTGCCAAGAAAATATTCATCCGGAGCTGTGAAAAGAAGTTAAGAAGTTAAGAAGGCCAGGCTGGAAAGCGGAAATCATGATTGAGGTATGTGTAATGGTTATGTTATTAATTGCAAATGAAGTACATTGCACTATTATTTTCGCTTGCACAATTGTTCATGTCTAATTTAATATGGGTTTTTTTTTTTATCAGGGTTTTTTTATTGGTTGTTTAGGGTTTTAGATACTCTTTAAGTATTCCCATTATTCTAATTTGCGCTTTGTTCTAATATTATTATTTTAGTATTATTTTGTGTAATGTCATGTTTATGTTCCATGGTACAAGGTGGGGGGTAGGGGGTTAGGGGGGTATGGGGACCCCAATGAAAATTTTGCCAGTGTAGAGCCTATACAGTTGCATGTATGGTAATAGTAAAAACATACATGTCAATGCTGTGGATCTGCACATGCGCTGATATCTGTACTGCACATTCAATATCCCATGCAAACTCTCAAGACTTTGAACTTAGACCAGAACTGAAATGATTCTCTCAATGCAACGCTAAATCAACATATCAGTCTCACTTTGGCAAATAAGGTGAGTCACTCTCACTCTCTAGGGACAATGAGCAGTGGCATGAAAAGGCGGCTTACAAATATAACCCATCATTAGAGGATATGAGCCACAGACATTCATTTTACCAGGGAGACTGGGCTACCGTGGACGCCTTCTGGTAACCCCTTATTGTTTCCATGGAGGTAATGGGATCGCGGGCCAGGCATGTGAAGAGCACAAAGACTCATAATTATGCACATCGGTGGACACAAGACAAGATGGATGCTCTATTTTTAACATGCAAGCCATGTGAGTTTCAGGGAAGAGAGACAGCAAGGGCTTGTTAGTAGCATAGAAACTATTTGGCCCATGTAATTTTACATGCTGTCCTCTTGCTGGCTGAATGCTCAGTGGCACAGAAGTACATGTGCCTTTCATGTAAAATATTTTCTTGACACAAATGTACACAAAGTAAAGGACACTCTATGAGTAAGGCTGCAGCAGTCATACAGAGAGAACTACAGTATATCATGGACTGTTTAGTGGATTTCCATAGTTTTGCCCTGAGGAAGACATTTTCTTTTGAAATGTTGGCTCAAATAAAGATATATTATGCATCAATGCTATGAGTGTGCAGCAACGCTCCATTTCACAAGATAGTTCCTGTAACAAAATTACTTTCTTGCATTGTCTTGCTAAGGTATTATGACATGTCTATGCCTAACAAATGTATTATTCTACTAAATAATCGTACTAAGTACGTTAAACTTGAATCAACATTTATTCATCTTAATTAAGAATTCAGGATTGGTCAAGATACTTGGAAACAGGCTGAATATATCAAACTAAACAACTAGGATCAGAGCAAATGCTAAATGCTAAAACTAACAACAAAATACCTATATGGCTTCAATGGTGTTTACTTTCTATAGTTGAACATTGAGCTGGCCTCTGTTTGAGTTCTCTATCTGTCTGAGCATTACAGAGAAAACAGAGAAGTCCATAAATCTCCATTAGACCCAGGATCAGACAAGACTCCCTTCCTCTGGTCTTCAAAGACCCTCTACACACACAGCCCCATTTCAAACAGACAGCTTAGGTAGGATGTCAAAAGAAAAGTCATAAGTCATATAAGACAATACTATTTTATTTAGAAATTCAAAAACAGTATCCCTGTGGCCTGGCTCCTATAACATATTCACATACTGTATATGAATGCCATTATAAGCAAAAACAAAACAAGACCAATGCCTTATTGGACAGGCATTTCTTAGCCTCTGTATTCACATTTTGAAGACACTTTTAATGGTACTCTCTCCAAGTCCAAGTCCTCATGTGATCGTAACAGGACGCGGGCTGAATGAGGTCTGGTAGGGGTAACTCAGGGGGAACAGATGGGGCTATAGTGAGGCATGGCTGAACTACAGGAAGCAAGGAAAACCCTGGTACTTACAGACACTCCTCCTCTGTACTTCTCCTGTGCTAATCTGCACTGTGAGGGCTTAGGAGCTGATTCAGACCCAAGCAGGATTACCACTATCATGTGACTCAAGCACTGTGGGCAATCTGGGTGGTCATCCGCGTAGAAGAAAGAAAGATGGGTACCGAGAAATGTAGAGAGTCTGGTAGACTTGCATCTCAGTCAGACCTGCCTGGTCATCTGTTTCAGTGAGATCAGAGTGCACAGCCACAGGTTGAGTGCAGTGCCTTCAGAATAGGCTAATGCATGGGAAGTTTTGTAAATATACATTATGAGCCAGTCAAAACAAATAGTTTGCAGCACACAAAAGAAAACTTGTTGTTGTAGCTGTATTACCAGGCACGCTCCACTCGCTAGTTCACAACTGGAACACAACCTGGTGTCAGTCCTAATGAAGCCTTATGGCATTATGACAACCTCTGCACTTCCAGGCCAACCTGCCACCCCATATACATGCATGGATGCAAATAAAACAGACAGTGCACACAGGCCGAGAGAGAGAGAGAGAAAGAGAGAGAGAGAGAGAGAGAGAGAGATAGAGATACCTTACAGAGATAGAACCTTAAGTACCAAGGAAAAACTAGCTAGCTGAGTGCAGCAGTCCATTTCCCATAAAGGAGGGAGCTTACATACATCAGTGCAGCGTACACATTATTGATGGTGCTGAGGTTTAGTGCCAAAACTCCTGTAACTTTGTGGGTTAAAACACGGGACGGGTGGTTGGTCAATGTTTCAGTCTGTCTCTCTATCATCGTTTGCCTCTGTCTATCTGTGAATCAGTCAGCCATTCAGGCTATCTGTCCACCTCTGCTTGTTTGAGCATTGTAGATTTGAAGCAATTCCGTCTGCATCCCTAATACACAATAGGAAATCATTTTCCAAATTCTAATCACAGGTAATCATGCTGCTTTATGCATTTTATATCAGGTCATTATGTATATTTGACTAAAATTAAAATTCTTCCAATTTACTATGGCATGCTGAGCTCTGTCAAGTCAATATTTCATTAATAAAGGCACGGAGAGTGATGAATTGCTAGAGGCCTCTAGTGGGCAAAATCTCTAAAAGCATTAGAGAAGTTCTGCTGCTTAACAGAAAGCTCTCTCCTATCCTTTCCTCCACACTCCTGGCTTTTCTCCTCCTCTGTCTGCAAGCAGTGACGGCATGTTTCCCTGCAAAGTTTTCAGTGGTTGTTTCAACCTGTCATTATTGCCAAAACAATTTAACTTTGCACCCCAACCACATCAGTGTTGAGAGAGCTACATTATTCTGCCATATGAGAAAATCTTAATCAGCGAATGATTATAATAAAGCAGACAGTTTCTCTGACTCAATAGCCATAATGAAGTGAACAAATTAGTTATCTATCGAAGTAATGGTAGATAAAATCTGGGCTTTCTCTAATAGAATCATGTTTCTCTCTCTTGAATTAATTAGCATAGAAAAAAAAGTTTTATAATTTGTCCTTCCAATACCCTAAAACCAGTTTGTGAGCATTGCTAGCATTTTTCTTTAAAACCAATGGGTTCTGCTAGCCATAAGCAATTTGTTTTTTAGTAGTTTATTATTTTTGGTAATTTTGAACCATAGTAACTACTGCAACTACCAAGTATGTCTGGCTATAAAAAAAAAAAGAGGAGAATCACATTTTCATCCTGTCATTATTTTTTTATTCCTTTTTTTTTATTGTGGCCCCTCTCTTTTTGATTCAATCTCCCTTATTTATTTCAATGTTACATGCAAGAGAAAGTTAACTTCCACTTCCACCTTCCACTTTTTTTCTGTCAAGAATCCAAAGTGGGTTGTTTGGTTTGGGTTTATAGGTCCAGTCTGCAGTCTGTGGCAGACAGGCGGCTGAGGGAAAACACGACTGATAGACATGACATACAAAAGAAAGTTAACATTCCTTGCACCTCTTCCTGTGACAAACCCAAATAAGGTTATTTGAATTGCGCTTAGATCCAGACTCTACTTCCTGGCAGGCAGCTGTCAGAGCGTGGGCATTATAAACACTCCTTGCACTTGATTTCAAAATAATACAATTTTTGTTGACATCCTAATCAGATGGATTTTTTTCCCTGGCATTTTTTTCTTGTCATGTGATTTTGTATTATATAACACTGCAGATGATCATTTTCACAAAGCAGTTTGAGCTACTTTCTCAAAGTTACTAGTTAACAAAACTATATTTCGCTTGGGGGTAGCTTTGCTGTAGTTCAACTTCTTCCAATACAAAGTAACTGCACTTTCAATGTAGCTGAGAAGTGAAGCTTTATGAAAAAGTTTATTCACAAACAGACAATATAGGTCAAATCACATAATACCACCTCAGGTTACTTGTAACTACTTTAGATCAGTCAGTGCTTTATCAGTTCTTCCATTTGATGAAGCAGTTATGGTGTTAAAATACGGATTGTTAGTTCAAATGATATGTTGTTTTGATGAAAATAAATGTACAGTGTAACTTTTTCTTAAAGATAATGAAATTGTAGTGAAACACATCATTACTAAGGGATAGAAATAATTTGTCTAAAATCCAGGACACATGCATGCACTGTATATGTGACGTGTTTTGTAAGCTTTCACAGTTATATGTGTATGAATGAAAAGGGAGCCCTGACTGGTTCGAGAAAGTAAAAGATGGTGGATAGACATATCATTGAGTCATCCTAAAAATGGAAACATGAGAGAGGAAGAGAGTGCAGAGAACCACGGGGCATAAAAGACACAGTTGAGGGAAGTAGGCTGCTGCATGTCAATCAAAAGGCTGAGAAACAAGGAGCGGAGGAGTCTGAGAGCTGTGATGCAGGGAGGCGTTGAGAGAGGAGAGAAAGGAAAGACAAGGATGAAAAGCTTCATGAAACTCTGCCATGGAAACAGAGGAGAGGCATGCACGCAAGCACACATGTATGCATACACACACATGCACGTGCACACACACACACACACACACACACATCCAACCCAGAGCCATTAAATGTTATCGCATCACAACAACCGTGAATAAATTAGCGAGCCCTCTCCACAACAGAAACTGTTGTTTCGGGTGCCGGCCAGACTGTTGAAAACTCATCTAGGGACACACACTGTTAATAGAGTGAATTGGCCTGAGGAAGACTAGTTGGTGTTTCAAATCACATTATAGTTATCAATCAATTCATCTGCTTAGAAACAAATCTCTCACTCATTTCTTTCCCTGAGAAATTAACTAAATGTTCAAACATCTCAAGCAACATTCAGTGAAGTGAGTTTGTGTGAAGTTTGGAAACTGGTGTGAGATTGTTAGCTAGCAGAGGTTAAAAGGTGGTGAGAATGCAGCTGGACTGAGAGAGTGGAAGCTTTCTGATAAAGCTGAGTTCAAGTTTGCTGTCTTATCTTCGTCTATATTAAATATGGAAGTAGATGGCTTCAGGACCGAACAGATGGAGAGAGGAGAGGAGAGGAGAGCAGAGCAGAGCAGAGGAGAGGAGAGGAGAGAGCAGGAGAGGAGAAAACAGGAGAGGAGCAAAGAAGGGCCTTGGTCTACTACATCAATAGCAGTTTAGAAGAACACTGCGTTCCTGGCCCACTTCCCCCGCAGCTTGACAAGTCCAAAGAGTGGACAGGTGGTGTGGGGATGGTGCTGGAATGGTACGATGAGACGATGCCCAGTGGCCATGTGGCATCGCCCGCTCCTCGTATGGAACGAGAAGAGTCTGCGTGCCCACGGTGACCACGGCCATGAGTCACTGGCTTTGCCACTTCCTGCCAGAGTGGATCAGAATGAGTGGGGCTCTGGGTCAGGGCAAGGCTAGAACGGTTGATGACAAGATTCAGGGCTGGGGACAGCCTTTCAGTCTAACACCATGCTCCCAGCGAGCAGCCAAAGGGAGATGAGACCAATCTATTCAGTTGTAGCTAAAAGAATGAGACAGCTCAAATCACAACAGCAAGAGAAATGACACAGCTCAAGAAAGCGTCCCTGCTAGCCTAACTACTCTGGGAGATGAGGGTGAAAATGTATAATTTGCAGCTAAATTAAATGTAGCTTCTTTGAAATGAAACAGCTCAAATGAAAATGTATTGACTTGTTGGCATGACTCGACTTATAAATGAGAATGTGTGCATTAAATTGCATGTAATCGTCTTGCTTTCTTAATTTGGTATGGCTAATAGCATCTCAGGGTAAAATGCAACTTTCAGTGGGATGAAGAAAGACTGTTGCTGACATATGAATCAGCGAGTGCCAAGTAAACCAACTGAGCCAAGATTAATTAGAAAAAATGACAATTATTTGACAATGACAAGTCAACACAACTTGAAAAACTATCTATAAAAACAAACATCCGTCCATGTATCCCAAACATCCGTCTTATGAGAGGCACTTTCTTCTTATTCAGTTCTATTTTGTGCATGTAAACAAACAAGTTAAAAATAGAGCTCTCAATAAGGCCAAGAAAATGTTCTATGAAAGCAAAAAAGGGTTAGTTGTAATCCTGTGGATTAAAGGATTTGACAGGGGCATGTGCGCAGTGTAAGTAATAGAGGGCAGATTACATGTAGATAAGGCAATGGCAGGGTGATCTGCAGGGTCCAGGGGGCTCAACCCTCTCACCAAACAAAGATATGTGTCAGCCAAACTCACACCGTAGGCATGGAGCCACCATGGAAAAGCTGGAGAGGGAGCGATGTCATACCATTTCTAAGAGGCACGTTGACTCAGAATGGCAAGTTAAAGCACGTCAGAGTACCTACAGTATTTTGATTCATTAGATTTCGTAACACTGGTGCTGAAAGCAGCGCAGGAGGAAACCACTAGATTAACTGCAATGGTCAAAATCACGGCAAAAGTTGAGCGGATTTTCAGTACTGAAATCACAAAGAACGCAATATTGACAGATGGGGGGGCTCAAATCTTTCCCTCATGCGAACCAAGAGATTGGGACAAGTACGACTCAGCAGTCCCTTCATTCAGTTCATTCAGACAGCCAGAGTAGAGACAAGGTTTAGCCCCGGGTAAATCTGGCGTGGATTAAAGAGGTCTGTCAACTCTTCCTCAAATGAAGCACTGGGTAATCATATTAAACATCATATGGGCCTCCAGTGTTCACTGTGACATCATGCTAAGCCGGTATGATAGCGGCGTGTGCCAGCAGCCCATAGCCAATATCTTTAAAGCAGCACACACAGACACACACACACACACACACATACACACACACACACACTTGGTAAGCCTTGCTGGGTCAGAGTTTGGACAAAGTGTACACAGGGAGCAAAAGAGCAGCCCTGTTTGAGACAAATGGCACCACTGACAGTAATTGAGTGATAACAAAGTGTTCAAGGAAGGACAATAGACTCACCGTGGCAAGCTCATCAAACTTTCCAAACAGCTCATTTAGTAGTTTAACCAGTTCCTGGGCCGTGCACTGGGAGGCTAGGCTGGTGAAACCTACTATATCTGCAAACAGGATGCTGTTAGGGAGAGAGAGAAAAGAGGGGGGTTGGGTCAATTCAGGTTATTTATAGCAGCATGTTAGACTGTATCAAGGAAACAAGATTATTGGGTGCCTGATCAGATTAGCTGTCAGGAATTTGTTTAAAATGACATTTAGGAAGCCTGAGCCAAAGTCAATTTGAACATTCTCTCTGGTTAATGTGTTTACCGCAAACTAATCAAACATTCAAATTAATGACCCGTGGCAGCGAAAAGACCCCGCTCCACTCTCTAACTGACTGGCAGCGCAGTCAGGCAGAACGACTCAAAATAGAAGCGGGACCATTCTCACGGGGATCAAAGTGGAGCCGTGTCCTGTTAGGAGCCGGAGAGACAACATTCTGGGATATAATGCAACCATGTAGACGCTGTCAGAGTCTCCAGGTGAGCTTGTCTTCCCCTCTGACAGATGGTTTATAGGACTGAAAGAGCTTGATGTCTGAACTTTGCATTCCAAGGGTCACTGAGGTTATCTTCACTGTTGATATACCCTAAGTGCTTTCTGTGCTGTTCGTTATTTTGTGCTGATTATCTTATTCGTCATGTTTCATTATAGCTTGACAACAGGGCCCGAAGGAAAGGTTACTTGGGTTGACAACTCCGGTGTCTTAATATGGTCCCCGTGCCCCTGAGAGACTACTCATTATCAATCTGCATCAGAGCAGAACAGGAACTTTTCTTGTGAAGGAATTGCCCTGAGTGCCGTGTGGCAATGGAGGGTGTGAAGGGGATTAGTCATCAAACCGTGACTGGCCAGAACCACTTGCGTGTCTGCGGCTCTCGCGTTGAAGGCAGACTGTTGTCTTCATGTGGGCTGGACTTTTCGCGATGTGACAGAGTGCTGGATCTTTGAAGGGGAGTTGCTAAATGTCATTTTGTCGTCTCACAGATGTCAACATAATGAGGGGCAATGGATTCAATTTGCTGTGAATGTTTTAATTGGCGACCATCTGCGACTGACAAACATTTGGAACGTTAACTACTGTGTTAGTGGAAACACTTACAGTTAAAAGTTTAATTTGCTAGAAGTCTGAATAGGACTGTATTTAAGACCAGTGAATAAAATAAAACACCCAACAGTTGCATGGATGTAGGTTTGTGTGTGTTGCACCCCTAAACAATGCCTGCAGTACATTGCGCGACAATAGAGCGAAGAACTGGATAAAGACCAAATTGATTTTGAATGACCAGCCTACACAACACATGCCCAGTGATATAATCCCTCAAACCAACACAACAAATTCTGTTTTATGCCTGTTCAGGGCTCCAAGCCAAAACAATTACAAATTTCCTTATAAATTGTTCCTCATGAACAATCTTAAAAGTCAAATTACTGATGGTGATTTTCACCCAAAGGTCTCTGGCCTCTTTTCTGACATTCTCTCACAGGAGCACAATATAAACCCAAACAGGCTTAATGTAACTTTAACCAAGAATTCCCAGCCCCAGCCTTAGCAATTATGTATTCAAAAACCATAGTGGACTGTGGATGAGGTTTAACTATGGAGGATGGTATAACGATCATAGGTGCGAGGGAAGAACTGTCAGTTCTTTGTGAATGTTAGATTGGTTTGATTCACCAGTGTTTTCTTTTTCATAATACATTTTCAATCCTCATCTCCAGGTTGTATAAAAATGAAACCAGATAAAAAGTTTAAAAAAAAAAATTATATAATCTAATAGCTTCTCCGAAGAAACCAATAAACATTCTCACAAACACAAATGCCAAGCTTGGACAGAATAGTTGATCAAGAGAGTAAACAGTGATGGTTTGTATAAAAAAGAGGACACTTAAATATTAAAGTATAAAGTTAGTTACCCTGTTAGCTTTGCAACCCATCATCATCATTTACGTGTAGGCCTACCTTCACCTAAACCTAGCTGCTAGCTAACTTTACTGAGGGTGCTGTCAGCCGAGTCCTGCCTGTTTTTGCTTGTGGAGAGCACTGCTAGTTATCTTAGAGTCCTGCTTTCAGACTAAACACAGTAAGCCTGCAACATTTCACAGCAATATATGCTATCTCTCTTAACTGAGTCTCACATTAAACAGGCAAGATGCCTTCCACCCATTTATTAGGATGCTCCCAAGTATGCTAACAAACTCCTCCTGCCTGGAGGAAGATATGGTCGATGTCCCCAGTGGGTCTGTGTTGTTAAGATGATTTACCAGTGAATTCAGCAATCATTAGCAGTAGTGTTTCCTCAATCAATTTGGATTAATTTAATTATTTCTCCAGCTCCATGTCTTGTTTATTAAAAGCTTAAACAGCTATCTAAACTCTTTGAATATCAAAATATTTGGGTCGGACAAAATTGATTAACTCCCACTAGTTGACACAGAAGCAACTAATTTGAGGTGGCTGCCATCACTCTACACAAATTCATTGCCTACAGTGGGGCTTGCCTGTCAGTCTAACAAAACTCAAGTACTCTTGTGGCACGGTAAGAAAATTAATCTCCACATCCCCAATAAGAAAACCATAACAAAATGCAGCAGTCATTACTCACTTTTTGCAAGTAGACTTGACTGTATTATTGTGAAAATAACCGATAATTTTGATTTTTATTGTCTGACTGTCGACATTGGTGGATTTGCTGCAGTGTTTCCCGCTTGTGTTCACACACTTCCACAACTCGTTATGCGTGGAGCCTGCAAAAAAAGTCCCATTCATTACATAAATACATAAATACATTTATATCAGAATGCAGCATTAGCCCCAGCCCCAGTCCCAGCCATACACTCAATCCCTGTCCAGCCCAACAGTACCCTCTGCACTAACTCTGCAACACCCTTGGTCATAGCCACAGCCATATTCACACCTTCTGTCCCTGACCCTGCCACAGCCATGCCTTCAGCTCCAGCCTCACATACACCTTCGGTGCTGGTCCCAGCACCAGCCAGACCCTCTGCCCAGGCCACACCTTCAGCCTACCACAGAGTTCACAGCCCCAGGTCATGCCGAAGACCTCAGCCCCAACTCAAGCCGATAACTCTGCCTAACTCTAAACTCTAGACACAGCACAAATACTGCATTCAAGTGGTGGATCTGTGGTGTGAACAAGTTTCCGACCAGGAAGTGCCACATGAACACCTTATTGCCGGATGATCAAGTCAGAGAAATCGGGATTGTAGACGCAGCACTGCATCACTGAATTGGCTGAGTTGTGACGTAATTGCTCTTTCCAGCATGGCTGAACAGACCACAATCCAAATTTAAAAGACATGGATATTCCTTGAAAACTATAGTGCTACAGCATTCCATTTCCTGTGGTTTTTACATTCATAATCCCCTGAAATAACTGAAGATTGCTTGCTAGCTAGGCTATCGCTAGCTCGATTTCTAATGTTAGCTTAGAAGGCTGGCAATGTGTGTAAACAGATGAGGAAATGTTCACCAATTTTCCAACCATAAAGCACGTGCAACGTGCAACGTGCAACGCAAACTACTCAGATGTTGTCACGTCTTAGTATGACCCGACATCACTTGAATGCAGGGTAAAAACAAATGATTCTATTCAAGCCTTTTACTACAGAGATGATTAGCTTGGTGTTAACAAATATATCCTCCCTGCACTCTGGAACCACAAAGCCATATTTGACCCCCCTCATACCCTCATCCATCATTTCCCCTCCAAGGGCACACATTCCAGGAGACTTATTCCCCCAATTATGCTAATCTCCCATTCTGCTCAGTGGGAGGCACTATAGCAGTTTGGGCAGATGTGATTACAATGCAAACACACAACACAAGACACAAGCCTTGTGCCAAGTCGGGGGTCAACTCTGGACGGGTCTCTCTGGAGCATGTGTGGCCGGTGACACACACCGGCCTGGCTGGGCGAGGGAAGAAGAGCCGTACAAGGTGATGAGCCGCCTACAACAAATTTCAACAAGAGAAATGGTTGTAATTACTTCTGTGTGGGTGTGTGTGTGTGTGTGAGCATCATCAAGTCTGAGATCCTTCTCAGTGACCCAAATAGGTCAGCTGGGAAAGAGAATAACTGTATGCCTAACATTATAAAGACTTCGCAGATGCGTTGTCTGTCTTTCTGTCACCAGAATATTTGTATCCGTCCAACTTGCAAACACAGAGCCCAACTCTGTGTTTGCAAGTTGGACGGATACAAATATTCTATGGGGTTTGGCTGATGACATTCTTTCTAGATGTGATATGGACAGTAAATATATCTGTAAAAATACACATGGGTCTGTTTGGAGTCTCTGTGCAGTATGACCAGTGTCAGTATTTGAATATATTCTCACTGGGATTTGATTACATCCTAACAGATACACAAATCAAATCAAAAGTATGCAACATACCGCTTAGGGAAAGTGCATTGCTAATAAGTAATAGGTAACTCACGTATACTGATGACTCTCTCAGTGAACTCAGTCTCATTCCTCACATTCTCTTGTCAAGTCAAGTAAAGTTTATTTATATAGCCCTTCATCACAAGCAAGTCTCAAAGGATTTCACAGAGAACGAGCCTGCCTAGATCTAACTAATCAACAATCAATTACAAACCAAAATGATGCAATACAGTACGCAACAAAATAAAACACAAGGAAACAAAACTAACAGAAGACACAAAAAAGACACAACAAGCCCAAACTCCTAAGAAAACCTTATTAGGAAAAAAAAAATGGAAGAAACCTTGGGCGGGCGAATTCAAAGAGGAATCCCATACCAAGACGGCTGAGCGTGCGATAAGTGCCGGGAGAAAACAATAAAATGGACAATAACATGGACATCATTTTCTATGTATCCTGCGCTCATCCTTCATTTCACAGTCTTACACAAACACACAAACTGTTCTACTAACTGGACTAATAAAAGTCTTCTTTGAAAGCCTCCTATTTTGTAACAGAGCAATATATTATCTATTTTGCCAAGGAGATGCCTTTATTGGCAGAAATTTACTGGCATGTTGTGTGCATTAATGCATGACGGGTGGAAGTCACAATAATGAAATGGTAAAAAAAAAAAAAAAAAGCTGTGATGAAAATGCATGTGAATTGAAAAATTGATTGATTTTGATAAATTCAAAGATGATTTGGTTAAAACAGAGGTTATTTGATAAAAAACAGAGTCATTTTCATCATTTATCACCACATTATATCATTCATCATTTATTATATTAACAACAAAATTGCCGTTAATCACTTAAGGTGAGCCCTGAAGGGTGGAAGTAACAAAAATTAACTGATAAATTTAAAGGTGATGAAAAACAGTGTGATGAAAAAGCATGTTGAGTTGAACAGGAGAGTGATAAATTGTGAGGTGTGACAAATTCAAAAACGATTTGATTAATTAACCGGTGATTTCAAATTTCCCTTTCATTCATCACCTTTGTTGTCAATGCCTCATATTTTCCCATTAGAAGCGTTGTGCTAAATATGGAGCTAATGTCCCACACACACCTCACTCAGGTTTGTAACTTTGGAATCATACAGTTCTTTTATTGATTTACTGTTCTGGTTTCACAAACCATCATTATTACCATATTCCCCTGGTTGGATTTTAATCAAATCAAACGCTGCCCACGGTCTCAGAACATAATGAAAAAAACATTGAGTAAATTGCGCTGCACACTGTTTACTTTCTAATTACAGCCCACCCAAATCACATAAATCATGTCTGCATCGAGCCTAGATCACTCTCACAGGGTGGCTCTAGCTGAAGGAGTTCAAGGCACAAAAGCAATCAGCAGTGCTCCACTGAGATGTGTCCATATTTAACCACCGCACACACAGCGTTATGCAACAAGAATTTAGTCTCCATTGCATTTAATCCCCTGCAGCAGCTTAATCCTAGGGCTAAGCAAACTCTCCTCCTCAAGCCTCCCTGCTGCTCTGACAACACAGAGGAAAGGAGGAAGTGGAGGAGATAAGAAAAAGAAACAAGGAAATGCTGGAGCATGATAAGAGAGAGAATTTCAAAAAAATACAATGAGAGAGACAGTAAAGGAAGCAGATTAAGGTAGGGAATGAAAAGGAGAATCAAAGGAACGTCAGAAGTGGAATACTGAGGCTTAGACAGGGAGGAAGCTGAAGCGGTAAACTTCATGCTTTCACACATACTGTACATTTCAGTGAGGAAGGGGTGGAAAGTTAACACACACACACACACAGCTAAGTGGGAAGGATGCGGGAGTGACATGCGGAGCTGTGCAGCGGCAGCACAGTGAAGACAGAGGTAAATAAATGGCTGAGACATTAGAGGTGTTAAATCATTGAAGAGCTGGTTCATCCACCAACGTCAGGCCTAAATGATTAACAGTTGGTGTGTTTACAGAACAAAAGGAGGGAGGGAAGCTGAGGCAGAGGGGCAGGGAGGGAGGAAGGGAGGAGAGAAAACTAAAAGGGGAGCGGGAGGATTCAGAGGTTCATTAAACCCATAATGGCTTTCTTGCAACTTGGAACTTCTCCCGCAAACCCAAACTGCGATAGCATTGTTTTGATGTGTTAGCTAATGTCATCTGACAAAGCCTATCACTTACTGTAACTTCTGACAGAGAGAGAGAAAGAGAGAGAGAGAGAGAGAGAGAGAGAGAGAGAGAGAAAGAGAGAGAGAGAGAGAGAGAGAGCATTGAATGGCTTTGACAGCCACAAATAATATACCGACTCTGTAAGTCTGTAAGATAAATTGTATCGCTGCTTCTGTGGACCTATTTGTCACACATAGCAGTTAGCCTGGGATTCAATGGCCATTAACCTGTAGTGTAAAGTAATGATCTATAGATAGGACACATTGAGCAGCTGAAACAGTTGGGAGCTTGGCAACCGGGCAGGACATTGCATAAGCGCCAGAGGAATCTCCTGCTCACTAAGCATTGCTTAATCCGCCTTTCTCTGTACCCAGTAGGAACCATAACTCCCAAAGCCTTGTTTCCCCTGGGGACTGCTGAGATGTGACGGCCCAGAAGTTGGCATACACACCAATGGCATACTAGCCTTAGTCCAACAAACACATGACAGATTTTGACCTTGACATTAGAGGATGTTGGGTTCATTCACTGCAACCCATAGCATTATTCTAGCATTGTTCCAACATTTGTGTCTTTGCCTGGAACCAGAACTAGCTGACTTACAGTAGATTCTATGAGGGGCTGTGTAGCGTTCTGCCTTTAACAAATAAATCAAAAGTGCAAAATAATGCAGGGTTTCTTTGGGCTGATGAATAATCAAATCTTCAGTAAATGAGCGAGGGTCTCACCCTTGATATTCTGCAATAAGAATTAAATGTTTCAGTTTTTGCAGCCTGCGGTGTCTTAATGTTTTAGGACGTTGTTGGGTCAAATCACACTACACTGTGTAGCCCTCAGTGTTCTCTCCAAAGGACATGTTTGGTCAAGTTATTCTGCTCATTTTTAGCACGCACTATAATACACAGAGACAGCGTTTATTCCTCTATTTCAGCTGGAAATCCTCCCACGACGAGAATATATCTCCAGATGTCACAGTTTCAGTCAATTCACATCTTAGGGGAGTTTGTATTAATAATCATTGTGGATAGGTTTGCTTTTAGTGTTGCGTTGTTTTGGGGATGCTTACCTGACATTGTCATGACGCTGGATGTAGATTTTGTGAAAGATCCGTTCTGGAGGCTTCAGGAAATCCTCCTTCATCTCCATAGCTACGTTCCTGGGCAACAGACTCATTAACAGGCGCTCCTGTGTGTGTGTGTATGTGTGTGTGAGAGAGAGAGAGAGATAAAGAAAGTTATATATATAGCCACATAGCAAAGTTATCATAGGAGAAAGTGTTAGTAGCGATAAGGAAAGTGCGAGACAAAAAGGCATGAAATCTAACAGAAATGAATACTGTGTGGAAATGACTCACGGCGCAGGAGAGAGAAAAAAGAAAAAGGAGAAAAGAGAATGCTTACGCACACGTCTGATTTTCAGCCATACTCTCTACAGTATGCGTGTGCCTGTACCTGTTTCTCATTCTCATCCTCCATGCGGAGCCTCTCCTCGATGCAGTTGCGAGCCTGCAGGAAGGCCTTCCTCTGGGCTCGCTCTGTCAGGATGCGTACAAACAGCCCTGACAGGTTGACACTGGTGAACAGCACTGTGTTGGCAACCAACTGCAAACACAAGCAACATAACACACACTCTCAGTTCTTCAGCACAGTTGTTAAACACACATATTAGGGCTGCTGGCTTTCATAATCATTACAATCATTTTTATTGCCAAGTGCAATAAACGTACACACATTTTCAACATTGGTGAAGAGAGGTACACTACCGGTCAAAAGTTTAGACACACTTGATTGAATTTACTATGTTTTTAATTATCTTAAAGTTGATGCCTATGTATGAATTTCTTTCCAAAGCCTTTGCCTTTCCATCAAGGCAAAGGGCGGCTACTGTAAAGAATCTAAAATATAAGATAGTTTTGATTTGTTTAACACTTTTTGGTCACTGCATAATTCCATTTGTTTGATTTCATAGTTTTGATGTCTTTACTATTATTCTAAAATGTGAAAAATAGTAAAAATAATAATGTGTGTCCAAACTTTTGACTGGTAGTATATGGACAACTTACAGAGTTTCACATTACATAATGATACACCTGGCACAAGGACATCAGGATGTCATTTTTAAAGGGACAGTGCAAGACATTAGATAGACGCAACACCTTACATGTGTCGCACTGCAATGACATACAGTATCTATTTTGAAGCAAGAAAGCATCTGTCTAGGGTCAAACTTGTTTTGTCCATCAAGACGAAGACAGTGAATTTTAAGTACTTTGAGCTGACAGGTGTCTGAGATTCAGGTCTAACCTCTCGGGGCACAACATATGTGCTGTTGCTTTACATTCATTATGCATGATAGAGTTGAGGGGTAAAGCTAGGAAACCTGCATCTGAACCATCTGGCTCACACATAAGGCTGATGCAGAGTGAGAGAGCAATACTGCACTTTTTTTTTTACGTTATAAATCATTCTATCCTATTTGGAGAAAATATAACTGTTCTAATTGTAGGTTTCACTTTCATTACTATTATCTCCCCCATATACACTGTAGCTATACGCTTCAAGACTAAATCAACAACAACAAAAAATCTTCCCATATGGGGAGGCGGGGCAGGGAGTCTCTGGGACGAAATCTTATCAGATGGGAACCGCCGGGGCCTAATATTTTTCTGTTTGGGGGTCCATGACATGAAAACATTTGAGAACCCCCGCTCTAGTTCATCCATCACAGTAGATGCACAGTAGTACGACTGCCTCCAACCAGGTGCAGGGAGGGGAGAGAAGCTAGCTTCAGATAGAAAGGGAATGTTTTCCATTTCAGTGAGGTTGGCTGAGTATGACTTTGTACACAAACCAAGCAAGGTCTTGCATTCACAAGTCTAGCTGAAACACTGCATACACCAGCAAGCCGTTACCCTAAGCAATAGTTATATTGTTATAAAGTCATTCATTCTTTACATGTCTTTCGTCATTCATCACTAGTGTTTGCTACAGCCAGTCAGTGATGGAGGATAATGGCTCTGGCGTAAAGCTATAACAAATAACATCAAGCAACACGTGACTATAAAATTAGTGGTTGACGTAATTATTATTGTTATTATAATTATTAATGTAGTATAATTTCAGGGCAGTTATGCTTCATTGAGCAACATAAAGAGAGGAATCATATAAAACATAAAGACCACTTTTAACTGCAAACTCACACAGCTAAATGCCACTAACGTCACAAACACACAGCATGTGTCCCAGTCCAATAAACCATGGAGCGCCTTGAAAAGATTATGTTGTTGGCAGCAATTTTTCTCTATACTTGGCAGCAGTGCTGGCAAGCATCTACATGTTCAGATGACGGTCAAGTGACTGTGGGACTCTGAGTAAGTAAATGTTGAACTGCGCATGAACAAACTGACTGTGGTATAAAAGTGTTAGGGTCCAGCTAATAACGCTGTTGATTCTTGTGCTCGTACCTGTGGTGGAAACCCCTACTGGCTTGCAAATGGCACTGATTGACTACTTGTGCATTAGATATTATCAATAAGATAGCTCCCCATAGTGCTGTATGGTGAAGGATATACAAGCTTTATATGCCTCTCGATCTGTAGAGGAGTCGCTTTCAAGATGTGTTAAGATGTATAACTATAGCAATGTACTGTACAATGTCTTTTGATAATAAAAGAGTGGAGTTATCTTCAGCTGTACTTCGGGTTTGTAAGGAATTATGGGTAGCATTATGTAGAGGAACTCCCTGGGACTGGTCACGTGTTCCTGCTCTTAGCAATTGTAGCTGTAGCTGCAATGGTTCTTCGGATTTTGTCTATTTTGTGGACTGTAAGCACATTCAGTCAACTATCTGATGAGGTCAGCATTTGAATATGGTAGCGATGTTATCTTTGTTTCCTATTTCTTCAATCCACGCTTGTTGCTAAAAGATTAGAAGTGTTGTCTGTATCCATGACAGTCATTATAGACAAGACTTTTAATTATTAGGCTACATTACTTGCCAAGACACTCACATCTGACAAGCATGCAACTAGCACTAAGCTAGTTTTCACTTGTTACTAAACTCAACATGTATTGCTTCAGCAGGATATTTGAGGTAGACTGAGCCATGAAGCAAACGGTAGGCAGAGGGTTTGGGGCCTATAGGTGGGCGGTTGGTGCAGCCTGGGCCACGCAGGGTCATGCCACAGAGCTCATCTCTAAGCTGAATGGATTAGCTATCCCTAGTAGCACCGCTAACACTGTCCTTCACATATTGTCCTGGCTATGCGTGTATCTCACAGCATACATACAACAGGAAACAATCTACTTGACAAATACGCCGTCCTCATCCAAAGAGGGGAAAAATGAACTGATCAAATCTCAGTTTCTTTCCCAGCAAATACACAATCTTCATGTCATATGTTGTACAGAGGCAGAACCGCTCCATTTCCCCTGCAGGGTTTGACTGATATGACATATCTTCATTCCTCACACCTGATGACAGTCAGAAATGTGTATGTGTGCGTGTGTGTCTGTGTGTGTCTGTGGCAGAGAGAGGTACAAAGATATAAATGTACAGAGAGCGGTGTACCAATTTCTATTTCAGCTCTGAAATGACACGCCTGACTTTGCCCTCTTTTTCACAACTGAAGCATTGCATAGTATTGATGTGTGGTGTGTCTGGCCCTCCGACTTGTCCTACTTCTGGTGCTAGCAGGCCGTCACTTTGGTTCTTCATTCTCAGCCAGATCCTCTGGGGCTGAACCAGACTATTCCCCAGGAAACAGAGTCATGTGTGGGCTTAGGAGCTGTTCTGCTCATCTATTTTCTTTCTTTCTGTCTGTCTGTCTTTCTTTCTTTCTTTCTTTCTTTGTGTATACTGCTGCGAGACGTCTGCAGCATGGTGTCATTCTTTGTTTTAAAAAACTATTGATGTTAACTTGGAAAAATGAATGATCACCTGCTCAAAGGAGCTGGAGTAATGAAAACCTCAGATCATTTTTTTTATGATGACCATTTATCACATATAATATGTGTTATTGTGTGGAATGAACAGTTTATTTATTATTGAGGGAGATAATGTAGAGGGAATAGAGTTGATCCATCAAGATTGAGTGGATTGTCCACTATACATTAAATATATAGTGCCTTCTAGTTAAATGTTCAATGCAATATGATTCTGAATCTACATAAATATTGTAAGAATATAGTCTTGACTGAGATGTGGAGTGTCACTACAATAGGCTACATTAAATGTGATGATACAATGAACTCAGCAACAACAGTATAATCTTAATACAGGTATGTCCCAGCAAAGGTAGAGTCCACTATTACTTAATCTCAGTAAATGTGTAGTATCACATCCAGGCATAATAATTCAGAGTGCATAAGAAAGAGTTTCCAGAAGTGTTAACAGTTTGATTCACTCTTATCCGGTGTTTGTAGCCCAAAATCGTCCACACGCCATGAGAAGTTTAGATCAAGCCTTTCATCAACTCTCCATACAGCTGTCCTTTCATATGGGCTCACATGACCCCCCGTTTAACTTGATCCAGTATCTGAGTTTGTGCTTTTGAACCCACTTCGTCAGCTGTTGTGACTAAAACAGCAGAATTACAATGTGTCCAATCTGGTCAAAGCCTATAGCCTTTGCAAATCGTATCAAGTCTAACAACAGGGAGCTGTCCTTAGTGCTGAACTGAACTCTTCACTGTCTGTTTGGCTTTGCTTTTCTTTTGGCCAGGGATGAAGCTGGCACACATAATGATAAACGGGCCTACTAATGGAAAAAGAGAATCCAAGTTGATAAAGCACATTTGATTTTGCACGACACTAATGCACAATCATGTCAACGTGAGCTTGGTATAGCTTACCGTTCTCCACAGTTTCTGTGTTTTTACTGTGACCGAAGTGGCGGTTACAATCATATGTGAGATGGAGACCATTATTCCAAACACGACAGCTAAGAGTGTCCGCACAGGTAGGAGCGCATAGGCGACGAAGGTGACCAGTATGAGCTGCCACATGCCTTGCTCCGGGGACGTCGGCGGCTCCATCCCCATCGCGCCGAGGGAGAACGGACAGCAGAGGAAAGAAAATGTGAAGCCGAAGAGCAGCGTCAGGTTAACGATCTGTTGGAGCTGAGTCACTTGCAGGTACTTGACGTTAGTTACTATGAACAGCGACACGAAGATGATACAGTGGACCGGATGGGACCCCTTGGAGATGGTGAGGCTGGGGCCGGACAGCAACTCCACCACGGCCAGTGTTGATGCCATGAAGATGAGGACGGCCAGGGCTTTGAGAGTGGACGTCTGCTCCAGCTTCAGGTTATAGTTCTGGAAGAGAGACTCCAGCTCTTTGCAGTCGAACTCGTCCTCACAGACGATGGTGGTCAAAGGGACACCCGGTGGACAGTGACTTCTCTTCCGCCTGGTTTTGACTTTCTGAAACGGTATTTCCTCCATGTCAGTGCCATTCATAAACTGAAAATCTGTTCACAGCTTATGGCAACGGAGCACCGGATCCCACACCGCCACAGACAGGAGCCAGCAATAAAAAGCGCGCAGCAGGCTGGAGGCAGAGCGTCCCAGATAGCGGATACTGGCCAGTGGCCACAGACGCGCTCCACGCTCTCTATCCACAGGTTGAAATCTGTTGTTCGTCGGGATCAGTTACCAAGGAAACCTTCATGTCCTATCTTCCTTTGAGGACGATCTGCAAAATCTATACGGCATATGGGATTTTTTAGCATTCGTTTGAGCAAAACATGAATACACAGAGCAGCGCACACGACGTCTAGTTCAGATGGTAACAGCTTTTTGCGGGGCTCAGATTGGATCACGCCTGCGCATTATGAGGTGAAGATAAGACAGGTCTCAGCTACTCAACACACAGTCAAGACAATTTGACTGGTGCGGCTGCAGAGCTTCCCTGGTCAATCTAGCAGAGCAGTGCATGCATCACACACAGTGCAATTTCACATCCAACCCCAAATTACATATTTCTATCATTAGTGCGCAAACACATAGATTTTTTTATGCTCCTTCACACACACACACACACACACACACACACACACACACACACACACACACACACACACTTACATGTATTCACACATGTACACATACAGAGGCAGAATTAACGGATATGATATCAATGTTTTCAGACCATACTTTGGTATGGTCTCTCTCTCTCTCTCTCTCTCCCTCTCTCTCTCTCTCTCTCCCCCTGTGCATCTGTGTATCTACAGTGCAGGCTACATTACACTATCAAAAATCAAAGAACCATGAAAGCTTATGCGATTGCACCACAGAGATTCTGCTACGCTGGCAGCTGTGGCTGGCAGAGACATGGGAGGACACGCTTGCATACCTTCCGTCATATGATTTCTGTGTTGCCAGTGAGGCAGCCACCCTCACCATCACCACCACCCTCTTGGCATTCAGAGGGTGGCGTCTCATTCATTACCAGGGGAAGATTAGTCATCCGTCACAGGCTGCCGCTGCCATGACCCGTCAGTGCCAGGGAGGGTGTAAGAAAGTGACAGATGGATGGCCCATGCCAAAGTCCAGCACCCAACCATGCTACCAAGACATACACACTCCCCCCTCTCTCTTTCTCTCTCTCTCTCAGCTGTTAGTATTCTTAGCTTTCAGTGATCTAACTCAGCTATTGAATGAGTGAATACACTGTGACAGGTAAACAAAGAGATAAAATGGATGCTGTGCTGTGAGAATAGAAGCAAAAAAAAAGCACAGTATTTGGCAGCCTACTAAATAATGAGTCAAAAAAAGGAGCAATGCTTTATAATAGAGTAGTGCAGCATCAAAAATATTCAGTTTTATGTGGCAAAAAATAACATTCTAACATTGTCAATCTAGAATAGACTTCACTGGGTACAAACAGCTTAATTGAGTTGATATAAACCCTGATATCACAAACAAATTTGCAGAATGCTTGCTGTTGTAGTAAATGATATAGTCCATTCTTGGCTAGATCCCATTTAGATTGACAGCAGTGTTTGTCAGAAGACCTGCAGTCTGCTGCAGGTGTCCACTACAGTGTCCCTTACCTTCCCATGGCCTCATGTCTGCCTGCCAGTCTCATTCTTCTGTGTCATTTATCTATCCTCCGCTCCTCTGAGAGAAAGATGTGGGACGCAGGATGTAGGACACATTTCTATTAGGCTGATAGTCTGTCTTATCTAACAGGTTTTTAGCCTAGTTTGCCTGTCAGTGAGAGGGATACTGTATCAAGGCCTGACCTCCCACAAAGGTAACATGCAAATAAAACAAAGCAGTGTCCTCATTTAGAGTCGGCCTACCAGAGTGTAATTAATCTCGCATTGATTTTCTGTCATTACCTTAATCAATATTTCAATATTGGTATGGTAGCTAGCTCCCAAATTAATCTCAATAATGAGCGCTGCTGTTTTCAGTTTCATAAGACATCTCGCATTCCTTTGATGTAAATGTCAAACTGTGCATTCAAACAAGATGAAAATCTGACATTCAAAATGCTTTTTATCTGTCCATGCAGCTTTGCACTCTTTTTTTTTTGAGTGCTACTGATTGACAGTTGGTTGCCTTGCGTTTCTGTGAAGGTGCGCAGTATTCCAGGAGGACCTCTTGGCCTGCTTGTGGCACAGGGCAGCGGGGATGAAAGCAGAGGCATAGTAAAGGTATAAAAGTGTTATCCCCCCTGCTTTTGATGGCTTCAGGTGTCAGTGCACGGCCACACTTGGCCGGCCCTCATCTGCAGAGAACAAAGAGAGGTCTGATGGGAGTTCACACCACTGAGCTGCACTCCAAGGGCATCGGACAAGGAGACAGCAGCCTGCTTCCTGCTGCTTGCTCCTCCACTAAGCTAACTCGTCTGCACTTCCTCCATCTCTGTCTCTCTATTTCTGTCTCTTGCTCTTTCATTCCCACACAAAAACTAAAAATGACATAAAGCAGCTGAACATCTGAAATGAATTAAAACAGCTGAGCACATATTTTAAATATTTACATCGCAAAATATAATTTATCATTATTTGAATGAACAGCTTGATGAGTATCCAATAAATTGAGGATTATCAGAAATTTAAATCTTCTCAACCAGTTTTCTAGCTTCTTTCCAAAAGCTGATATATAGGATATAGAGGTACATCTTATCAAATGCTTGCTACCAAATTTGTGTCGGTCGATGTCTCAAATGTCAGCTTCTCTTGTCAGTTGAGCGGTTAAAAATGTCACTGTCTTTTCCTCTCAGAGAAATGCTTCAAAAAGATTTCCACAGCCTTAATTCTTCAACCAGCAGGTTGTTTCTGACGCTGGAGAAGGATAGTTCACACACCAATAGTTTGGTTCAAGAGGGGGATAAAGGTGAAAAAGCAGAGCATATAAAAAACAAGGCTCAGAGCCAACTGCTGCCTTCAGCTAAATGATGCTCTGTACGCTTGCTGTCATCAAGTGATCATCCGTGATGATAGCAGAGCAGCCGGCAAGTCCCACCAGTGTCCAGATGTGGTTAAAGCATTGCTGGTCTTATAATCACAGACAGATTGGCTCAACACCAGCAAATGAAACAGCCAAGCCAGACCCAAGAGGGACTGGCAAAGCTGTTGTGAATTAGCTAATAAATGTTGTGAATTAGCTAATGTCAGCTTTAATTAAAATGTGCTGAGGAAAAACACTTTTTTCCCCAAGTGTCAGTCAGGTGTACTGCTCATGGTATACTCAGAGGAAATACAACGTCTTGGAAGAATAAGAAAAATGAGCAAACTCAACTCAGAGTAGTTATATGCTTTATATGCACATTATTTTGCTGTAATATGGCAATAAATCTGGTCTTTTTTCTTTTCTTTTACTCATTAAATAGAAAGTATGAATCAAATATGGCCGCAAGTCAGCCATTTTTCACATGAACTAAAAAAAAATGAGTCCAAATCCAGCCTTGAGCAGGAGCCTGCAGACTCCATTTGTCAGGGGTGAAAACATAATACACACATAATGACCAAATCAAAACCGGAGTCAGGGAAAAATCCACAGGCTTAGTCCTCATTCAACACATAGAATGATTTGTGCCCTCACCAAAACACATTCAGGACATATGTTATCACAACAGATGAAGAAGCTATTTTACCCCAATAACATCCATGATTCAGATGTAATTCACCTGTTAGATGCACTATTAAGTAGACTAGTTTGTTGTCATTTCAATAACATATAAGGTTTAATATATTAAAAGAGAGACAGTTATTTTTTTTCCTGTGTGTATCCTATGTGGAAAGCAATAACACTGTCTATAACAAATGGAGATAGGAATCTCTATTAGGAATAGCTTCAGAATACAGTACATCTGATTTAGGAAAAAGTGGAGGAAGAGAAAAATGTTATAAAGCCATGGTTCTCAAGCTGGGAGTCGGGGAGTCGACATGATTTTGTGGGGGTCACAAGATGATTGATGAAATGTGAAAGAATATAGCTCCGATACACAAATGCATTATCATGCTTGTGATCTTAGTGACCTTTACTTCTGATATGATGAATATTTACAGCCTCTTCTTCCAGTACTAACCAATTAACTGAATGAGCCTGAGAAGGGAAAGTAAAAATTGACATTTGGTGTCAAAGTTCAACATTCTGAATTTTCACAGCCGCAACCGGGGTGTTATGAGTTGGTATTGCTGCCTTTTTGGGTGTTGTAAGCCAAAGAGGTGTGAGAACCGCTGGCCTAAAGTTAGTGATTATTACATCTTACATTACATCAGGTATCTTACATTACATCATCTTATATTACATCATATGTCATGTTATATCTGTGATGAAGGTTTGTCAGAAATAAAACAGCTGGGCTTAGAGATGCTTTAATAATTGTGTGTTACTAAAAGAATCTTCCTTTTCCTATACACAATGTACATTATATCTTCCAGTTCGCATAACAGCTTGCTTGCTTGTCAGCCTTCATATGTGAGAGACTGGCTCTGTGTCTCCTTGATCACAGGCAGCACCATCCTCCTAATCTTTCACTCACATCAGCATTGCTAATAAACCCAACAGCTGGTGTATACTCTTTATGGACAGATTTATTTCAATTATAACCTACGCTGCGAACCAAACTGTGTAAACAAAGTGACATGCTTAGGAGCTTAGATTGGCTAAATATAAAGGATTTTCCTTCGCCTGTGTATTTATTCCTCTTTAATAAGCTGTGGATTAGTGTGTGGATGATTTCTGTCCAAAAACTCAATCTGGTGAGTCAGACGGAGGGCGGGTTATGCTATTTTAAAGTATTGTAGACCTGAATTCAAAGGACCAGACTACTGCAGGCTAGAACCTCTGGCAACACCGCTAAATGAAGAAGCAAGGTCACAAGCATGTTTATAATGACAGACAAAAATAAGTAACAATTGTGCTTGTTGGGCATGTGTATCTATGTGCAAGCTTAGGGTGGATCAATAGCCATCAGGTGCATGAGATTCAAGTGCAGAGCCCTCCCACGGTGGAATCCTCTTAAAGCTCCTGATAGGTCAAGTAATCTGGGAGAGGCCAATGTGTATGTGTGTGTGTGTGTGTGCGTGTGTATAAGTGTGTCTGTGTGTGTGTGTGTGTTTGTGCCCGGTCCATGTGCCCTGTCCCCTCCCACCATGGCTTTTCTCCAGAGTCTCACGTGCCCTACGCTGAACTTGAGTGCCCGAGTGCAGGGTTAGTGTTCACTGCGCAGCACATGAGGGCAGAGAGAGAGAGAGGAGAGAGAGAGGGAGAGAGAGAGAGAGAGAGAGAGAGAGAGAGAGAGAGAGAGAGAGGATAAGAGACAGAGATATAGACAGAAACAGAGAGAGAGAGAGGGAGAAAGATAGAGAGAGAGAGAGAGAGAGAGAGAGAGAGACAGAGAGAGAGAGGGTGATGGGGGAAATAGTGGGATGGTGGGAAATAAAGGGAGCCAGAGAAAGATGGAGATTGCCACACTGCTGAATAGAGACCAGCAGAGTGATAGCAATATTGGGTGGCTGAGATCAGGTCAGTTAGAGAGTACTGGGAAACAGGCAAAAACAGAGCAGGTTGGTAGAAGACAGGAACAGATGAGGCTCAACAACACCGGATGTTAAACAGTGACTCGATATTGAATTTCAAAGACACAAACAAGATTCAGCGGGCAGGGTGGGGGTGTATGTGTGTGGGGTGGGGTTTCCTCTTATGTGTTGCCCTACGCTGTTCTTCTATGAGCCAAATACTTCTCTCAGCAAGGTGGGGCCGGTGATCAATAACCAGGAGAAAGTGGCCGCTAGCCTTGATCCTAATTAGTGCAGGGTTAGAGCAGATTAGCTTGCACCTGAGCCCCTATCTCAGCCTTTCTCAGACAACAACTCCCTCCCAATCAGCCTACCTAGAAGCACCAGCCTCAGCATAATGCAGGGAAATGCTTTGGGTGGGGGTAAGACACCTCAGTCAGTATATAAACGCCAACTACCTTTTTCTCACCTCTCCCTCTTTCTAACTCTCTAGCGTCGCTTTGTTTTTCTTCTTGTTTTTTTTTTCTCGTTGTGGGAATATCAACTTTTCATCATGCAAGAGCAAAAAAAAAAAAAGCTACAAAAAAGGGATTATAGGGTGGGGACAGGTGGGGTTTTTTTTTTTTTTTGAGAGGGGTTTGGGGGGATGGTGGTTTGTGTCATTGCTGCTTTAAATAATGATGGTTCTCATGGCAACGGAGGGATTAGCCGTAAACCTGTGTTATCACAGCCAAGTCCGTTAAACAGACGGAGTTCAGGGAAAGGTTAGGAAGAGGAGACTGAGGAGATTAGCATGTGCTGCTAGCACTGTGTGTGTGTGTGTGTGTGTGTGTGTGTGTGTGTGCGTGTGTGTGTGTGTGTGTGTGTGTGTGCGTGTGCGTGAGAGTGTGTGAGTGTTTGCATGTGAGACCAGCCCCCGTCTCCATTGCACTGTTGTGAAGAGAATTGCCAGTTGCTATAAATAGAAAACACCTAGGCCTTCATAAGCCTCTGCTGGTGTGTTTTTCTGTAAACTAAACCACTGAGTTAAAGATTCATTTGTGAATTGAAGAGTTTATTTCTAAAATGCTATACACTAGATGGAAAGAAAGCATTACCTGACGTTCATCATTCAGTATCTGTAAAACATAGAGGTATCCAATATATAAGTGATACCTACTATCCTTTAAAATTTACAATCATTCATTGCATCAATCATTTTGTAAATGTTTTCAAATAGTAGATATCTCATTTTGGAATTAAACTCTTTAATTTCTTAACACAGGCCTGGTATTTCTCAAATGAGAGAATAAACCCTGCCTAACAAGTATATTCTGATTTTCGGCAGTGAGCTACTATGGCTTTGAAAACTTTGAGGAGATATTAAATGGACAGAAACGTAGCAATGTTCAGTCGTGAAGCTACAATATGAGTATAGTGTAATATTCAAGGCCAGAGTAATATTCTCCCAGCCTGACCTGGTTTGGTCTGACACTTCTGTCAGTCTGCATACAGAAAGAAAAATCACACCCGTGCACACACAACACAAACACACACACTATCAGATACATAACCCCCTCACTCCACACACACACACACACACACACACACACACAAATGTGAACACTCACCCACTGGCCACCGAGTACCACTCTCTGCTTTTTCAAAAGACTCCAACAAGATAAGTCATAAAGTCAATCACACACACACACACAGACACACACACACATAAAAACACATATACACACACCCACTTCACGCCATCTCCCGGTCAATCTACTTCCTCATTCAAAGAGACAGAGGGATATTTGCAGAGCTGCCACCAATGATGATGAGTCTATTAACCCAAAGGCTAGTGGGTCAGACAAGAACCTTTTCCACTTCCACTATCTCATCCTCCTCTCCTACATTCATGTATGAGCTGCAGGCCTCGGGAGTGGAGTCGTCTGCACTCTGGCAGCCCCGTTCACATCAGGCCACAAATGACTGTATCAAACGGCTGAGATTTCTCTTAAGTGGCTCTCCATGTACTTTCCCTCCTGATGACAAGTGGAAGTTGGCCTTACCTCTCCTTAATGGGAAGCAGCAGTAATAGAAGAGGAAATGAGGAAATCGAATCATGGCAACGGTGATGATGATGATGATGATATACATTAACAGGTGGAGATACTTTAAGGCAGACAGAGGGATTTGATTTGGACGCTAATTGTCGAGTAAAGAAAGGAAGTGGTGAGGTGCCATGGTGGAAACAGAATTACACCTGAGTGGAAAATAGTGCTGGGCATTTTCGCAGCACATGCACCGTATCGCCTCTCTAGAGTGACTGAGGTGTGTGTGTGTGTGTTTGCTGTTTTGTTTTGTGGCACTGCTGTGCTGTGTGGACCAAAAATTTAATGAGAGTGCTGAAACCACGGTGGGCATGAAATGAACTAGCCTGTGTGACTCCCCAGAGATACCAAAGATGAATTACATACTTGTGTAGCGTGCGCACCCCCGCACCATTCTCTCTCCCTCTCACACACACACACTTCCTAGCTCTCTAGACACCATCCCTTATATTCCTTTTATTACATTATAATAACACTGTTTGTCTGATGAACATAACCTTCTACAGTCAATGTCAACGACTCTTACCCCTCTCTCTCTCTCCCTCTCTCTCTCTCACACACTCTCCCTCTCTCACTCTCCCTCTCATTATCACCAAATGTCCTGATCATGTTGGTCCAGTCGATCACAGAATGGAGACAGAATGGAGACCTCCTGTCCTTATCTTGCTCCACTCCTATCAGCACTCACAGCTTCCACATCTGAGGACAGATGGAGCCGCAGCTGGATCCCAGCCTCTCGGTTGCACTAAGACACAACCTACGGACCCATATCACCCCCCCCCCAAAAAAAAAAAAAAAATCCAGGAAAACCCACCTGTGATGAGTCATTTCTACTCAAGCGTTAATCTAAAACTAAAAAAACCCACCAAAAAACGCACACAAGAGAGCACAGTGACAACATGAGTTTAACAGGCACCGTGTAAAAGAGATCAGCGGGAACAATAAGGGCCACCTTGTGTCACAGGCTGCTTTCCACTTCATACTCTTTCCATTTTCAGCAGCATTATGATTTAGGCTGATACTGTTTCCTCAGCTCGGCTCAGCCGTAACGACGACGAGTTCACACCGCATTGAACTGATGGCCTGGGGGTACTCAAGTCTGCATTTCCTCTCGCTCATGCATACTAAGAGAAGAATCTGAGTGGATACGAGGTTGTGTTACTGTATAATCTACAGTTGGGATAGAAAGCTACATACTGGCATCTACTGTTCACTTTGGTCACATACAGCTCACTCCACTCAGGCTAAAGACGGCAAAAGAAATGGATGCCGTTTCAATGCAGATAATAAAACACAAAAAAAAACAGCAAATATACTTTTTAGTGTTTTAATATAGTACCGCATTCTGGAGAATTGCAATGGCAGTATTTTTATATAGTAAGTTATATAGTAATGCATTTTGAGACATTGTGTAAGACACTTAGAGACAGAAACAAGTTGTAAAAAATACATACATAATATGGTTTCTTCCATTTCCTAAAGAATTTCCAGCAACAGTGATTGAATACAAAATCATTTTGGGGAAAAATGACATATACGTTTGTAAAAAAAATTATCAAATATATCATGGATAATCCATGACATGTAACCATACTGACATCATGATAAACACAATCAAACAGCACAGGAGGGAAATAATGCTGATTGGGGGCTATGATGTAAAAAGCCAACATTTTCCCTCTCTCTACCCCCTCTGTCCTTAGTCAAACGCAAACTCTGTACACTTGGCTAAATCTCTGTAACATTGGTTGCTAGGCACTTGAGGTTTAAAGTGAGTATTTGGTCAAGGTTGTGTAAACAGTTTGAAGGCACTGGATTATGTGTTGAACTGTACATTGGTTCATTCAGTTGAGAAGGAAAAGAGAAATATTCTCTGTTGTCACCAGGAGCAATATATGTTGTTTCTCTGTACCGCATAACCTTAGAGTATTTCCAGAATTAAACAATATCATTAGCATATGTGAAGCAATAACAATAACCTCCATAATCTGAGGAGATATTTTTCCTATGCGAAGACATACATACATAGTGCATTCCCTTTCTTAATTCAAGGTCCATATTTCAGTTCTTGTGAAGAATCTGAAGACCACATACATCAAACAACAACAAAATCCCATTTCCAGTTTAGTCAGCCCATACAATTCAAGTACTGAGAAATCCATCTCAAACTCTCTTAAAAAGTTAAACTATATATATATATATATATATATATATATATATATATATCCCTCTACCAAGCCTTCAGAGCTGAAGTGTCTTAAGGCAAGCATTTGGGAATAAGAAAGCATTGTTATGAAATCCAACAGCCGCAGATTGCATTATACAGGAGAAGAAGCCTCTGCTTTCTGTCCATAAAGTCAGTCCCTTGGCTCTTAAATAACCTCTGACTCATGTCGCGCCAAGGCCAGAGGCAGCGTAGTTCCACATGGGCCCTGGAAGTGGTACCTGTGCCACATCATACACACACACACACACACACACACACACACACACACACAAAAACAAGGAGACACTGAAGGTCAGAATTTTTGCTCAACATGTGGAGGGGCCAGCTTAGACCAGACAATATTACGCAGTCACTCAGTGAGTTGAAACTGATAACGGGTAAATATTGCAAAGGACCAAGAGGCCCAGATGGGACCTCGCTAAACCACCAAACACCATTCATGCAGGTCCAGCTGGATCACTTACCCCATGTCTGGTTTCTGCTTCTGTCATGCTTTCATGCTAATTTCATCTATTGTATACTGAAATACGTGGCGTGGTTTTATCTCCTTCAATATACTGTACACTGGCTGGCTAACATAACCAAAACAATTATGTTTGAGCTGTACTGTTTGACTTACGTAAAGTATTCCGTTTTCGGTGTCGTGACTGTATTGAACTCCGCCACAGGAATGCCTCTGGAGGCAACCTGGGGGCCAAACATGGCTGCTGGGTACACAATTGAAGACGTGCCCACCTGTAGGTAAACAACAGGGGGGAATGACATTGGTTTTAACTTGAAATCTACTGTACAGCATTGTGTTTCAGGTCCTGTCCTTGAGATATTCTAAACAAATACTGTGTCATAACTCACCACCAGACAAAGGTCACAGATATCCAGCTCTTTTTCCACCTTGGTCAGGACATGAGAGTCCAGAGTCTCCCCAAAAAACACCACGTTGGGCCTGAGCAGCCCCCTGCAGTCAGTCTCCTGACACCTTCAGACAGCAGAACAGAAACAGAGAGTCCTTCCAGGATCAAATGTGTCATATTGGAATTATCACACAGTGTGATCACACTGATTAAGAGTCAGACATATGACAATCACAAAGACAAATCAAAGCATAGTCGCTAGTGCGCACTTCCCCACTGCTTTTTATGGTTTTATGTTTTTATTTGTTTTTATGGAGTGTAACCAGGGCTCCTCATAAAAACTGCCAGTGTTACGGTGCACAATGTCCGCATTTGAACTTAAACTCAATCCAACTTCACTGTGCAACACTGTGGCTGGGTTTTCAGTTACTTGCTAGTGGTCTAAGAGGAAGGTTAAAATATTCACAGCACATCACTGCCTCCAAGTGGAAGCACTGACTGTAACATTATTACTGGGAAGTGAATGCACTCTACAAACCCTCAGGTTTTCTCAGTGCCTCATAAAATATTTGTACTGTACATAATAATGTGGAAACTCAGTAAAATCTCATTGTTGTTAATATAACAGCAAAGCAATCCCACCTTGGCAGTTTATCCACAGGAATTTGGGCATCAGTAATGTCTGGTTCAGGTGCACTGTGCATAGAAGGAACAGCAACACAGTGGGTTATATGCCACTTTTCTCATGTAGGGGCCAAACAGGAGAGATCAGGCTACAAGTGCTTTGGGATTAGTGTTTATGAATGTGTGTGTTTTTGAGGGGCGCTACCCCTTACCCTTTGCCCTTTAAGGCAGCACATATGGGGCTGCGCTGGTTCATGGCCACATGTCCACAACTCACACAGCGCGTCTCCACCAGACTGCCTGCAGTTACACACACAGAAGAGAAAACACAGCTGTCTGTCATGCAGACCCTCTTGAGTAACAGCACCATCTCCCTCTCAACAGAATGTGCTGACAATGCTAGTTTCTTATCCTGACAATTAACTCAGGAATCCTTAAAGAAAGCCTTCTGCAATCAAATCAGTCTAATGCTAGTTTCAAAGCTATTTTTTGTCTCAATTAAGTTTGGCGCCCAACCCTACAGCAACCCTTTGCCAATCAAATCACTCTAAAGTGATTGTGACTTTTTCTTCCAACAGTAGCATCTTTCAGTCCACTGCACGGTGGCTGTTTGCCAGCGTGGCCCAACCTGCCTCTCACCATGGATCTTCAGCACGTGTTTGGACCCGGCCTGTCGGTGCAGGTCATCTATGGTCTTGGTGATGACGACCACGGAGCGTCCCTGCTTCCTCAGCCGGGCCTCACACTCGGCTATAGCCAGATGGGCCGCGTTGGGCTTTTTGCTCAACGCCAGCTCTCTTCTGTAATGGTAGAACTCCCAGACCCGAGACGGGTTGCGAGAGAAGGCCTCCGGAGTGGCCAGGTCCTGGGGACACATCCGCATGGGCACGGGCAAACTAGGTTAACGTTTCTGGGTCAAAGCTCAAAGGCTAAGGTGGCAGCAATCAGAAGGGTAGGATTCAGAGGCAAGAATGAGGCAGAGAATAAAAGGCAGCAGAGAGCGAGTTTAGCTTGCATGAATGAGAAAATCTAGGAGAGATTACAGTTTTTTGCATGAAAGACCTCTTTTGATTCCTCTTGAAGGTAAATCTTTCCCGTGGTGCGTACAGTAGATTAAGCTGCCGCGGCCCCCGACAAGAATCCTGATTATGCAAGAAACACCATTTTTCCCTTTACTGGCAGTTGCTGTCTAGATAAATCCACTGATATGCTGTGAAGATGTATTATGTAAACATAAAATACGCCCACTCCACAGCAACAACTCTGAAGCACAGCTGGAACGCAGACCAAAGACAAAAGTTTGACCTGAAGAAGAAGGGGAAAATAAATACCCATATAGCCAAATATAGCCAATATAGCCTTTGTACAAATTACCTGAGTTTGCCATTTCCTCCAGGTCCCGCCGGCTCCCCTGAAGGTAGGTACCCCACTCTCCGCACTCACACCTGCTCCTGTGATGATTGCTATGTGCTTGGCTTTGGAAAAGACTTTCCGGAATTCAGACATGTCTAGGGAAGCAAAGCAAATTCAACATATTATTAGGAGCCTATTATGGGCTTGATATTCTCTCAAAACTATGCCATAATTTATCGATTACTATACAGTATATCAATAGTAGAGTCACAGGAAGTTATTGATCTTAACATGATTTCTCTCTACCTTAACAGCCATTAGAACACAAATTAGAACACTGGTATACTATAAACATAGGCTACTATAAACTATGGTTCAACCAATTTTGAAGGCCGATATACCAATATTGGTATTTTTATTGAAGCTGCCAATGATCGATATTTTGTGCTGATATTCAATCATACTTACCAACCTTGAGAATTTCCAAAAAATTACAAGGATTCAGTGTTGATAAAATGCTGTTTCAGAAACAGCATTTATACCATCAAGTGACACTAAAGCTGTTCATTAAAACTTAAAAAAAGAAAATAAAGAAAATAATATTTCATTGCAGTTTTTTTGCTGTGGTCAGGAAGGAACCTCCATCATATCGGAGATGGGTGGCATGACTATCCGATATCCAATATTTAATAGAAGGCCAATACTGGCCCGATATATTGGTAAACAAACACCTAACCCTACTATCATCATACACACACAGCATACAAAACTTAAGCTTTCATTTTACCTGAGCTGGGCCTTGCTGTCTCCACCGCAGGCCCTCCTGTGGCATGAGTAGAGCACATGCGAAGACCAAGTGCAACGGCAGCTCGATTTCGGAGGAGCATTGTTGCTGTCGCTTCAGGACACAAGAGGAACACAGGAGGATGGCCTACAAAATGATAGTGCAGTCATAGTTTATATACAAGTATAGCCTACTCATCAGTCAGCTATTCTCAGCTGGGTGATTCAGATTTGTCTCAGATTATATTACATGCATTGTACCTGGATTATTATTATTAGTGGGCCTGCACGATCACAGTAGTCCAACTGTGGGGAATAATAAACAAAACTGTTACATGTGAGGGTCTTGTTTCCACCAAAGTAAATGGGCAAAGTAAATCAGGATCTATCTAGTTGCATATTAATACTACTTCAACATATTAAAATGAATCACAAACTACTGGAACAGATGTATTCATAATCTCCAAATGAATTGTCTATTCAATCAGAGCAGTGATATTGTTCCCTAGACACTGTGGACAAAACTGAAGTAGAACAGTAGAAGAAGAAGTACCGACACCAATAAGGCAAAGTATCAGTAGAAATAAGCTAAATCTTAAAATCAGCTCCAAAACAAAGACATTAGAGGGAAAATACAACAATTATATAGTTTAAAAGCCATAGATAATATAGACGGGGGACACAAGGCCTACTGACGGGAATACGTTTTGTGTGTGTGTGTGTGTGTGTGTGTGTGTGTGTGTGTGTTTCACTCGCTTTACGCTTTAAACATACCATCTATAAAAATGTTGGCACACAATTGAATCGGCCGCGCCCCACAGGCTCGAATTTGAACAAATAATGCAAAACAAATCTGTTGAAACAGGTTCTGCAAGATAGACTCATGTCATGGGCAGTAAAGACAAACCTAACAGGGCTGCAGTTCACTCAAACGCGGTAATGATAACCGCATGTGTTTTTCCCTATAAAACGCACTCGCTGGTGGCTGTTTGTTGGTGATTCAGGAATTTAAGTTTGTTACTTTTGCACTTACTGTGGGTCGCTCTTGTGATGCGTTTACATTCAAGCTACATGATGCAAAAATAAGATAATACGTGATACGACTCACGTGTGCCTGCAAAATAATCTGCGTGTAATCATAGTTTGTCACGAACTATCGACAGTCAAAAAGTTTGTCATGATCTCAGTCACACAAGCAGGAACTAGCGCACTTTACGCAGCACGCATACATTATCCACACCTGCAAAACCACGGCTACTGTCTGGATATCCTCGTATTTTAATGCATTTGCTTTAGTAACTTCCTCACACGTACCTCGCTCAGGCGTTCAGGCTACTGGTGTTTCCACTGTTCGACAGCCAGGCTGTTTGCTTGTTTACCTCTATCACTGCAATTAATTTGAGAGGCCGTAAAATGTACTACACTGTCGCAAAAACCTGCTCTAAAATGCAAAGTTGAGAGGGAAAATGTAGTTTAGGAGAGCCATCTGGTGGCAGACTGCAGTCTGTGTCACTGATGATTCATTTATTCACCCGCTCCTTTATAGCCATTTTCTCACTCGCTTCTTTCTTTCTTTCTGTCTTTCTTTCTTTCTTTCTTTCTTTGCCCGATAATTATTTTCTCATTAGCCTTTGTAGCGTATGAATCTTCGGTGGACTTGTAGTTTTAATGAAATAATGGTGGTTTAGAGAAACTGTCGAGACTTTTAACACTTATATTTCCAACTGATACTCAGATTTGATTTAAAAATAAATAAATAAAGAGTTTTTTTGTTGGGGGTTTATTGGCTTTTTTTCCGCGTCAGCACCCCATTCTCATTTTCTCTGTAGAATGGTGGAATGTATACGACTACAGTATAGGGCTCAGACAATAAATCACTATTATGCTCCTATAATATTTCTACAGGGATTTATTCTACTCAGAAATGAGTATTTAGTGACCTTGTCGTACTTTTTGGTATTTTTTGCCTCCTGTGGTATCAATATAGCTCAATATATATGAACTCACTGTGTGTCTGTGGTATGGCTACTCAATAGTGAATTTATGGTGATCATATCGTTCTTATATTGTTTGTCTCCTATTGTAGGCTATACTCGCTATAATAATTTTAGGCTATTCCCATAATACAGGGTGTAATATTGGTACAGAATCCTTATAATTTCATTTCTAGGATTGCTAGTTCTTTTTCGTTAGGGCCACCAACGCGCTCTCTCGCTCGCTCGCTCTCTCTCTCTCTCTCTCTCTCTCTCTCTCCCTCTCTCTCCCTCCCTCCCTCTTCCTCTCCCTCCTCCCCATCAATACCACCCAGTGAGTGGCCGTGGCTTTGCGTCTGGTGTGCCCCAGTCGGCCAGCAGTCACCACTGGACACTGGTTCAAATTGATGGCGACCACTCCAGACAGCAGAACAGACCGCCGACCGATAAGGAGACTCCGGTCCAAGAGCGATACCCCATATCTGGTTGAAGCCCGAATCTCCTTCAACCTGAGGACAGGTAGGCGCATCCATGCTGTTTCGAAACCTTCTTCTTATAACATTTTGCCAGATCTGGTAATGTGGGTGGACAGTGACGGCTGATATTTTTCAAAGATAGCCTATGCGCCTGTTTGACTCGAACAAAAATCACCATAATGCCTCTATAAGAGTCCTATAGGGAGTTGGGCTGGAGTTTTGCTGTGAGATTTGTCTAGTATCCTTCCAGAATTGATTATAGGATTACTAGTTCTTTTTTTAGCATCGGAGAATATATTGAGTGAAATCTCGTACAACTTTGTAGATTAATATTGGGGGTTAATGACATTTTCTTTGGTGCAACAGCATTGGGGGAGTCTGAAATCAAACGACATGTTTATAGTTGAAGGAGCGGCATTCAATACACCATCATGTGTGAAGTTTGATTTCGTCAGCGCCTGGTAATGCTACCACTGGTAATTCAATGCAGTTACATAATTTGAAGGAGCTTCAACGTGACCTGTAGTAGTCCAGGCTTTGGCAAGGGAGTATGTTGCGGTTTACAGAATCTGTCGGGATATCCATCTTGCTATAACCTACGTTTTTTCATTTTTAGCACTGTATTTTAAACAAAAGGTCCGCGATGATGCTTGTTCGTGGTGAATAGTCCATACGTCTCCATCTCCCCTTACACAAGCGTGTTGCATCCCTTGTTACCATGGTGACTTGGCATTTTATTCTGGCTGAGTCAACAGGATTCAGATCTTTTGCACTACAGTGTAATTAGCCTCCGTGCAAAGTGTTTGGAGTGTTTGTTTTTACCGACGAAATCTCATCACAGTCGTGCCAATCATCATTTATGAATAATCTCTGACGGAGCCTGATATTTTTTTTACTGTGACAGTCAATAGGCTACTTGTTCTATTTTGTCTATTTGTCTCGTTCACTGTAGTGTTGCTGGGATGATTTTTGAGCGTCTTTGTACACATGCAAAAGCTGAAATGTTCTGAAATAGACAGCAATTAGTGAGGTTAGCCCCATGAGCTACTACAACTTTATTATATACCCCAGGATGTTAACTTGCCAGAGTCACACCCCTCCACTCATAGAGCAATAGCAACATTTGTGAAATGAGTACCACGCCTATGGAGTATAGGTGTTTGGGTGCTGGCCAGGCATTCTTTAAGCGTCCGACATGCTGGTTATCAGGGAATATAATGTTTTGCAATCTATTCTTAGAGAATCACTTTGTTTTATATCCTACGATGTTATTAGATACATGAGGTATTGCCCTAATGAATGCATTGATTTCTTTTTGTTTTGTGGAAGAGCATGGGTTGAGCATTCTTTGTGGAATATTGCCAAGATTTATTTACAGGAATCATAGGCGTGGTGCGGCACAAAACTAACCTGTTCAAAGGAGAGACATGCAACGTAACATCCTCTTTTGTTCTAACGACAGAGCTTCTACCTTGAATGAGACAAGGCAGAGAGATTACGTGTGTGTGTGTGTCTTACCACACAATTCTAGTAGCACACTAAGCAGAGTTTGTGTCATCCTGACTCTGAGACAGACTGTAGAGGTTAGAGAAGCGGGCTTGTGGCCAAAAGGTCATCAGTGTGAATCCTGGAGCGACTGGGAGAATGTGGCTGGGAAAATTGAACAACATCACCTACATCTCAACATCTACCATCAATGTGTCCCTTGAGTAAGGCACTTAACCGCTGATTGCTCCAGTGGAGCTGCTCAGTGGCCAACAGCAGAAGACTGTGGTTGTATCAGGCAACTCCCAGGTGGGAAAGTGTGTAACTGTGTGAATGTAAAGCAGGGCATCGCTGGGAAAGAGCAAATGTGTTCAGCTGGCTTTCCCCGGATAAGTAAAGGTTAAATAAAAAGGCTTCTGATGCATTTAATCCAGAAAAGCCCTCAGGTAACCTACAGTTATAGGAAGCTCTGCTCATGCTAATGAGTCTATGGCCTGTGGAGAGGAGCTTGTTGTTAGGACCGGGACTTTGTCACCTGTCCCTTTGTTCCCTCTTTGTTTCCCTCTTCCACACCGAGTCAATGCAACGCATGAGAATAGAAGGAACGGAGGCGTAGGGATTTGTTCAACAAGAGCACTGTTGACTCACTTCCACCTGAAGAAGTCTAGTAGGAATTAGCTTGCTTATTGCCAAGGAAACAAAAGTCTTGTGATTGTGTGCCAAGGTGCTCGATAATGATAAACGACCAGGACTGCCAAGAATGTGAAACAAGAACTAAGCAATTATCTTTGTGTAGTTCAGGACTTGATAATGACTTTGGTTCCTCTTTGCTATGCAGAGATGTTTACTTGCCTGGGTCATTGTGATGGTTTTAAAAAAACCCAGGATAATGTTCTACACAATCTCAAATCTTTCTCTGCTAGACGTCACATGCAAGGACTCACCTAGCGGGAGGCCAAGATCAATGGTTTTGAAAAAGACCAATTATTTTGGAGCCAATTAAAGTTTTATGACAGTGTTCAATGTTTCCATCAATGAACCGCTACTTCACAGAGATCAGAGAATGTGCCCTATCCAATGTAGCCAGGTTACTGTTATTAAAATACAGCCATTCAGCCCGCTGCATTGATACTGAGCATTACAGATTCTCAGTACTGTTGTGTAACATTTTTGGTGTGTGGTGAGTTTGTGTATGCGATCATTTTGGACTTGAGCCGATGGTTTACAGCCAACTCAACTGTTCAGTGTTTTAACAGTTGATGCTTTTCTTTATTCTCTGGTGCTGTAACCTAGCTTTGTTAGCCCATACATGGATCAGTTGTCTCTGTGGGGATTCAGGCTCTGCAGCAAGTCTGACTTTTGCAGAAACAAGGCTGTAGCATACAAATGCCGTGATAGCAGTCGCCTTCCAAATGGAACCAGACAGCACGTATGAAACATTGCTCTATTGCATTGGCCTGTTTAGTGTCTGGACTAATTTGATTTTGGCTGCAATTAAATGGCCCTGCACATAGTCACGCTGTGTTCAGGCATAACAATTTGATGGCGATCAGTTGCTATACTGAGCTAGCATTGTGTGTCACCTGTCATAAGACGGACTGACAAAACATCAGGGGATGTAGGTGTAGATGGATGCTTCACCCACTTCATGGGTTTGATTTCAATCATCAGTAGCCAGTATGAAACTTCAGATTGTCAGGTCAACAGCAGTGTGCACATACATGCACACACACGCACACACACGCACACACACACACACACACACACACACACACACACACACACACACACACACACACACACACACACACACTATCATCTGGACAAGCAGTAAGCAGCTGAGGGATTATAGTGTGTGTGTGGCACTGGAATCATGGCTGTTTATCCCAGGGTCCTCTGTAAGGATTTTTGAGCCAAAAAGCAGAGGTATGAGCATGTGTGTTTGTGAGCACGTGTCCATGTGCACGTTTGTGTTCATGCATATGAGTCCTGTATCAGTGTGCTGTGTATGTGTCGCCTGCTGACGCAGCATCCATCTCAGTGGAGGAGGTTGTCTGCTTGTTTTTATTTGCTCATCATTCAGGCACAGCAGCTCAACTACAGCCCCATCTGCTTCCTATCTGCAGACTCATGCCACACACACACACACATACACACGCACACACACACACACACACACACACAAATACACAAAGAACCTCTCCCACTTACAGGAGCTACCTCTTTTGATTCTCCACTACACCTCCCTGCCATACAGAAAATACATCTTTGGGTTTTTTGCACCTTTACTCACACGATCCACTTAACCTTTTTCACTCTTCTCTCTGCCTGTTTCCGTTCTTTCTTGTCATTGCACTCCTTTTTCCTTTTTCCCTGTATCTTTCCCTGCTGTGCCCTGCCTTTATTTCTATTCCTATTTATACCCTTATAAGCACTGGATGTCCATGCTGTTCCTGTGGTATATTGAATGCATGAATAATATCTAGTCTTAAAGCCCTATGACAATTTGCGGTCATTGACTCTATAAACAAGGTCAGGTGGAAAGAGATTTATGCTTTCAGTGTACATTACATTGTGTATGTGTTTGTGAGAAATAGGTGTACAGAGAGAGAGATAGAGAGAGAGAATACAAAACCCTGCCTGGCTTTAACTGACTGGTGCAGTATAGCAGACAAGTGACCTCTCTAAGCCTCTTGTGGAGTAAGAGTAATCAGAGTTTTAGGCCTATGCTGTGTTGAGTTCAGTTACAGCTGTGTTTTATTGAGGATGTATTTGATCTACAGTGCTGAATGGGCCTTCCTAGTCTGCTGCTACAATCTCCTTTGAGATTAAAATCAAAGTAGAACACTGAATGCCTCAGAGATTATTCATAGATGCTGCACTAGATGCTTTTATTGAATAGTGTGATTGCAATATGAATTGCAACATGTTGCCAGAGTTTTTGAAACAATTTCTTTTTCAGCTTTCAACAGTGCTAAAAACAATGCCCTGTGATTTGGATCAATTTTGATATTCATTTTTATGTTTTTTTGATGAATTGTGCTGCTTCAACTCACAGTGCAGCTTGTTCTTATAGGCTCGGGTCTTCTCAGGTCTGCTCTGTCATATGGAACAGATGTCACAGTACACCTACTGTACAGAAGTTCATTGTGCTGAGTAGCTGGACGCTGTGTGTTATGTAGAGGTGTGGGGACGCTGATGGCTGGAGCTCCATCATCAGACCTGGCCTGAATGCAAATGGACAAAGCTGGAGTCCAGACATGGCTGCATTGCAGCTGTTGGATGACAGATAATATGTGGTTCTTCCCCAGCTCATGGACAGATGGGTATTTGCCTCCTTACAAATACGCATACACCATATATTGATATTCAGATGTGCGCACAAATATGGATGTAAGTACACATATACAGAAATATATGTACATATGCACAGAGGGTGTGCACACATGGTATACGCACATGTACATACACACATGGATCCACAAATCAATGTACCACCCTTGCTCTATGTTGCAGTCACGTTAAGCTACGTAAAAAAAAAAAAAGCTGATCTCTGCTCATTCACCCCCACCTCTCCCTGCCTCTCTCCCTCCTTCCTGTTCTGTTTTGCAATCCCTGTGTAATCACCGCTGTCCTAGAGAGTACAATCAATACGAACCAGACGGACGGCGGGGCGAACACATTTCTGCCGCAGAGCTCTATCTGCCGACTGGGTCTTCCTGGGGAATTACTGTATGTCAGAGAGAAGAAGCATCTCACACAGGCACCAGGCAGGACCAAACTATAGCTCCTCTGACACTACAGATAAGTTCCTGGTCATAGACTTAATGGCCCTTTGTGCAGATGATGCTGATTTTAGTTTACCAGCGGCATGAGGATTAAATAATTTGAATACAATGTTAATCATTCAGAAAATATTTGCTTGTATACTCTCACTGATGATAGTCTGCATTATCCATTTTTGTAACTTTGGTTGGAATTCAGTCATGCAGCTGAGGGTGTTTGCAAGGTCAAGAACAAGGGGAATTTGCAGTCATCAGTTTTGACCTGTCAATTCTTGTTCCAGTCGAGGGGGAAAGCACATTTCGGATTGACTTGTTGGACTGGAGCCAGAGTGGACTCTGCTGAACTTGCAATGTTTGTAGCTGTTTGGCAGCAACGCAGAGGGCTGTTAGCAAACATGTTCAGCAAAGTAGTAATAGATAGATATCATCAGTACTCTCTCTCTCTCACTCCCCCCTCTGCACCACACACACACACACACACACACACACACACACACACACGCACACACACACACACACATGCACACACACACACGCACACACACACACACACACACCCTTAACATTGTCTTATTTTAGGCCATCAGACAATGGACCAAGAGCCCCGCATATATACAGCATATAATGTATAGGCTATATATAAAAAAGGCAAGCATCCATCTTTCCTACATGGTTGCACATCTCTTGTGCTGAAGCATCCCAGGTCTGAATAAAATATGAGTGGGAATATCAGAGCAGAAAATAGCAATGCTGTATCCAGGACTCTTACTGTATGCTACTGCTGCATCAGAGTTTAGTCAACCCTCAGTGTCACCTGGCCAGAAAGCCTGTCAAACTCTGTATCAGGAAAGTTAAAAGAAAAAGACAGACAGGTGTCATCCATGACCGTCCTCAGGGAGCCGCATCCTCCCTGATTTTCTCTCTCCCACTTTTCATCTCTCCCTCTCTGCCACTCTTGAAAGTGTGGGAATGGCTCCTGACTGTAATGTGCTTTGCACATGCCAGCTGAGAAATAACACCTTTCTCAAAAGCCTCCCAAGCCGAGGAAAGCTGCGTGATGATGCGCTTATGGGTCATATTTATAGTAAGTGTGGCAGAATGTTGGGCAGAGAGGGGGAAGATACCACTGCATCCCGAAGACAGCTCTGCCAAAAGCCAATTATGCTGGAGGAGGAGGAAGCTCCTCCTGTATCAGCGTTACTCTCTGTTGCTGGTTTTATTACATTCAAAGCAACATGCAGTGAATTTATATCTGCTGGATACATCGAAGTAATAGGAAGATGAGGCAGTGCCATTTTTCCAAATGGACTGGGTGACTTTAACTATAGGATTTGACATAGTTAAAATGACAATGGAAACTGATGTTATGAGCAGATAGTCATAGATCATGACCTGATCTCTACCAGTAAGTGGGCATGATGAACATTGTGAAACACTACAGAGTGGCATTTGTTGATGGTGTCACACATGCAGCTCCCATAGTGCACCGGCTCTTTAGGACATTTCTGCTGACTAACAGACTTTACAGAGTGAGAATCCCTTCAACGCTGCTGCAAACCTTGGACTGAATTCAATCAAAGCTGCATTGCAGCACTCAGCATTCCTTTAATATTGTTATCCTATTTGTAATGATAAAACACATAAAACTTCACTTTCGGATATTACAGTTGATTAATATTATTATGCCACATTTGATTGGATACACCAGTGGGGTCATGTTAAGCATCGGGCCAATGGGCAGCTCTCATGTGTTTTGTCACAGTAGGAACAACAAATTATTATAATAATTCCAAAATGCTATCCATTTTGAAAAGGTTTATCATTAAATATTTCTAAAATATGGAGGATTTAGCATGTTAAGGTGTTATATTGTCAACCAAAGATCCAATTTTCCTTCAAACAATTCCATCATTTATTTTTTTGCTATCAATTAATCAATCAAGAGAAGGTGTCGCTTTTTTTTAGACAGTATATCATTTTGAATGAAACTCAAAAATGAGATGTAGTGTGTGTGCCCCAGACAGAACATTATGGTAAGTCATGGACGCAATATTCAGACAGTTATGTAAGTCTGTATAAAGCCATATCAATAGCCTACGGGATAAATACTAGGTGGGTCCTGAAGAAGCAGAATAATTCTGTGAAATTAAGTGTTTGAACCAAGTACTCATTTTGCAAATACCCCTCTCCAGCATAACTTGGGGATCCGATGTAGATGTAATCGCATCACGTAATAATTGCACTGAGGAAATGTTGAATTTGCCCCACTTTTGAATTGTGTCAACATAAGATTAGTAAACTAAAACTAAGACAAAAACTAGATGTTAAAAAACATTGTCATAAACTGAAATAAAATAAAATGTCGACTTTGTGGAAAAAAAAAACTTTTCTACTTGTAAAACTAACCAAAATAAAAATGTGTGTGAAGAGTTTTTAGTTTTTATCTTTTTGTTAATGTGCAGGGTAAAAAAAAAGAGAATACATTTTGGGTGGAGTTTTATTGGCTATATTTTTATTGAATGTACCATGAGATGGTGATATAGACCTTCTTGTGAGCACATCTTGCTCTTGGAGGACGTGCCAGCGTTGTCATTGTCATCGCTGTTGCACAACTAATGTCAAAAATACTTGGGTATCCCAAGTGAGTATCCCAAGACTCCCGTTTGGGATTATTTTGAAGGTCTGAATCCAAATTCTATTCTGCTGTTGAGTCTGCTAGTGTATTTAATTTGTGCAGCATGAAACCACGTGATCCCACCTTTAAAGAGTAACTTAACTCCAGCCTGACATCTTAAGGTAGAAACCATGCTACTAAAATTGCCATCTGCTATTGGCTGATCTTTGATGCCAGGTGATGCAGCACACCCTGAATGCGTTTTCCAAAGCATACAAACTGTAACCCTGAACATACAGACACTCCAGGCTCTCCAACAACCACCACCAAACCCGCTGAGGAGGAGAGTCTTTGAAGATTATGAGGTGGGGGGGGTAATTTTGGTTCAGCGACCAGGTTCACTACAGGGCCCATGGGTGTTGCAGTCTAAGAACGGCTTTTAATTATATATACGTATATAGAAATATATATATATATGTATACTGTATATACATATATGTTAGTACAGGAAAGACCAGTCTTATACAATTAACATAATTGCTTGGCAAAAGCTGTGAAGCCTTCTGGGTGTAAGTAGTTATATAATGCAGAGCTACCTGTGCCTGAGACCAAGAGATATTAGTCTTAACTTCAGCAGAGCCATAACAGGCCAGAGGGGACCTGAGCTCTCAATATTAGCCTACTCCATACTCTGCTGTCCCACTAGAGAAAGGACAGATAGGGGCTTGAGTCAGAGAAAATGAGAGTGGCACTGCAGACAGAGACAGCCTCGCAGAACATCCCAGAGGAGTGGCATAGTCCTCCTACCTGTGAATGTTGCAGGGCTCAGTGGAGCACTCTGCACTCATTTTGTGGGATTTCTTCTATTTCCATGTTCACTTGGCTGCTGTCAAGTAGTGTGATGTTGTGAGGACACGGCCGAGGTTTATTACCTCAAATTTCCTTCTGCAACACATCCTGTCTGTGGCTCTCTTAAAAGACTTTGTACTTGCAATGAAATAGGAAAGGATATAGCATTCCTTTCACTGAACATGACTAACACAAACACTCTCCTTCCTTGCTTCCCTCCTGTGCAATTATTAGAGAGATGTTAGTTTCCCCCCAAAAGCTGCTGTCTGTCACCCTCTATCACCTCGCCTGCAGCACTGTTTCTCAATTAGCACACAAAATGGAAAAAACCCAAACGGAGGACTCCGCTGTCCTCTGCAGAGGCAGTGCTCACTAAAGACCAAATAAAGGGATGCAGACAAATGGATTTGAGGTTTGATTTAAAAGAGACATGAGTCTAGTAAGACATTCAGCATTTATGTAATACAGTTACATCTTTATCCTTTCAAAGGTAGATTACAGTTTCACATTGCAATTTCCAAATACATACACCAAGGATGCTCTATATTGCAATACTTGTTTCTGTGTGCTCCTGAATGCCATTTTGATTTTGACTGCTGTAGGCTACATGCTTTCATAGGAATAATGAGAATGTCTTTACAACCATTACCAGTATTGACTTTAGAGGCGACAGTCTGTGAACCTCTTCTTTGTCATTAGAGTAAGAAAAATATAGATACTGTATATAAAATACAGAGATTAACTCTGGCTGATCCAATGGCGGTGGTCCCTGGAGCACCACTGCTCTCTGGTGGAGCAATGTTTTTTCTACAATAGTATTGCACAAGATTGATATGCACATTCACACATGCTTTCGATCACAATAGTTTCAATGATTTAGTGGTTTCATCCATCAGGTTGGAACACTAATTAAATTTGTTAAAACATGATAACACTCTACTCCAACAGTCGATTGGAATCAGTTAGCCGCACACCTGTAAATATTGAACATCTTGTAACTTGAGCATGGAATTTGTTATGTACATTAAAAACAAGTCCTGATGTACAATTACCATTATTATGATGATAGTCCAAAACCCAGCTTGAGTTGTAAGCCATTAAGTGATAGGCCCCATATAACACTAATCAGGAGTGCAGGACAAACGTTTTGTTAACTAAGATTTGGCCCAATAATATGTGTAGCAAATGTGATAAAATGTAATTGACCGTATTAATAGATTTGTTTTTTATAGTTGCTATATGGTGCTCCCTATCAGTGGATTAAATGCTTATGCAGACATAGTTTCTTACCCATTGTCAACACACAGGTACATTGTGTTTCAGGTTTCATGATTGGACAAGCTTTTAGGCCTGTTCAAGGCCAGTTCAAGTGGTTAACAGCATTCAAATTGCTTAGCAAATTGGGCCAGTTTAGGGAGGATTTTGTACATCAGTCCAATAATATTATGTAGACATTTTGGCAGAGACGTGAACATTTTAAATATTCTTTGGGAAATATCTGGTTTTATAAAATTCAGAATGGTCAAAAATCTATCATGACAGAATGTGATGGTGTAAAACTGTAGAGCAAGGTCATCTGGGTCTGTGTATCAAGTTTCATAATTACTGGACCCAGAATGAGAAAGTAACAGCCTTTTGAAACTGTTCAGATATGACCTTTTAATATATTTATATGATCTTTTAATTATAGTGTCCCCTTCAGGTTACTTGGGCTTATGCCATTAATTGAAATTTGTCCCATGGGCCATTCAGCATTCTAAGCATTTTAAGTTTCATGGATCTATCTTCAACAGTTCTGGTGGACAGGCACACTTATAAATGCACTCACAAAAACACACAGTTAACACAGTAGGCTACAACTCTCCAGATGTGGGATGTAATAATAAAAAGGCCAATTAAGGACATCCTGGTAGTGGTGGTCATGGCGCGTGTCATGTGGTCATGTCCTGTAAAATTTTATATTCCACATCAGTATAGATATGCATCGCTACGCACCATAATTGCAATCTCTTTTATTACCCTGTGACAGTCAGTTCAATTGCTTAACACCTTGAATTTGTTGCAGTTAATTGGGACATACAATTTATGAACCCATGATGAAAGTTCATTGCAAATAGGGAGATGCTTTTTGGGTTAACTAGGCAGCATCTTGATGTTCCTCTGGGATATGATCATTAGAAGTCTGTGTAATTTGATATGGATCATAAAGAATTGATTGTCATTGGAACATTTTGCTTTATTCCACTGCCATCAATTGTCATTTATCAGTATGTCCAAAACGTGTGTCAGAGTTTCCATACAGGTAATATGCGCATGTGTATGTGCATGTCATCCCCCTTTCTCTTTCCTGCCTTTTGTGCCTAGCTCCACTATCTACTAAACACAAAAATGCCCAAAGAATTATATTTAAAAAAAAGGCCATTTCAACTGCAATTGCTGAGAGTGGGTGGAGTCATTTCCAGTTCTGTTCCACCACCCGGATTTCTCAGATGGTGAGGGTATTTGGACCAGTGACCTTCCTGTGAGAAGCACATTTTCCAAACCTTTAGGCTCATTAATCAGTAAATTACGTTTATCAAACATTTTCCTCTGATTTGGAATCATCCTAAGGCACCAAAATTGTAAGTCTCAGAGTCTGCCTCCTGTATCCCATCACGAAAAAACTTGAGCTTCTTGCAGCTTTTTGATTAAGAAGCCTTGCAGACTTCACACTTAAAGACAGCAGACTCTCGAAAGGATTCTGACTTGATGGACTCTGGGTTGCAAGGACTTGGGCCATCAACTGTAACTTATCCCAGACATTGTAAGATTTTCACACATGGGACATTAATTCTCAATGTAAAATCTCATGAGTTTTGTTCTGTCATTACAATGAAAAAAAGAAATCACCCACCATTTCTGACAGTATTTTCTGGTTTATTAAGATCCCCTTAGCTTAATTATAAAAGCAATCACACACGCTAGTGAGACAATTACTATTTGTTAAATGACAAAAACTGAAGTATGGTACATAGTTTCAAAGCATGTTTTTCATACAGTACAACTCCACAATGGTCAGGGACCACTTCAGTTAGAGACATGCCTTTTCTCTGTGTTCCCTCAGACGAGATTTCCTTGTAAATGTTTTGCCACATCTCGGACATACAAACGGCCTTTCCCCTGTATGGACCATCATGTGTTTTTTCAACTCATTGTTTAACCTAAAGGCTTTGCTGCAAACTTCACACACAAATGGCCGCACCCTCATATGCTTGGCCCGACGATGAGCGACCAAATGGGAATCCCTCTTATAACATGCGCCACATTCTTCACACTTGAACGGCCTTTCCTCTGTATGTTGAACCATGTGAAGCTTGAGTTGAGCCGCACTTGGCCAACCCTTCCCACATGTGTCACAGAGATATGGATTCTGTCCTGTGTGTTTGTATTGATGCCATTTAAGGTATGTTCTCTGATAGAATTTCTTACCGCATATTGGACATGGGTAACCACCTGTGTGCCTCACCATATGCGCTCTCAGGCAATCTTTTGTACTGAACTGTTTCCCGCAATAGGAACAAACACAAGGTTGCCGATCTCTATGCCTCTTCTGATGCAAAATCAGATGGGCCAGAGATTTGAAGCTTTTCCCGCATGTTTCACAGACGTGTGGTGTTACATTTGCAGTGTGAGCTTTTTCATGTATATTCAGTAGTGCTAGTTTTGTGAAACATTTCTTACAGGCAGAGCACTGGTACAATATTTTGTTTTGTTGATGTCGAACCAATTCACATAACCTTACAAAGGTTCTCTTGCACACAGGACAGGGGTACGAGCCTCTAATTTGGTGTGACTGGGAATAGTGTTTTTTCATGTCGACAATTTGTGTAAAGTTCTTTTCACACATGGTGCACTTGATGACACGGGATTTACTTTGGCAGTCCTCTGTGTGGTCTGTAGAGGTTGCAAGTGATGCAGTTTCACTTTCCTTTGTCTCAGAACTTGCACTGTTCTCAAGTGTATGATCAGTTGATTGGGACTTACACGCAAAGATAACAAAATGATTTGAGTCTGTTCGCCTTTTTCTTCTACCCGTTCTTTGGGAACATCTGTTCTGGTGCTTCTCAAAACTCTTATAGTAAGTGAAACCCTGGCCACACTCCTGACATGTCAGAGGCAGTTTAGAAGCCTCCATAGAGTCGGCAAGTGCATCCGGATTTGATGGGATCTGGGATGAAGAGCTTGAGGAAAAGGCACGCTCCTGATTGCTTTTAGATGTGTTGCTCAAAGTATTCTGTGTGAATTCACTCCTTGCCTGAGGATGTTGGTTTGACTCCCTGCATTTACTTTCCTGGTGTCTCTCACAGTCTTCATAGTGGTCAAAGTCTTTCCCACAACAGGAACACAGGTACGGGCTCTGTTCAGTGTGACATCTCATGTGCCTCGTCAAGTCATTGGAACTAGTAAAGATTTCCCCACATATAGAGCATGTTTTGACACGGCTGCTTCTTTTACACATTTGCTCTTCTGAGGAATCCGATGATAATGAATCCTTGGGTAGAGCATTTGAAAGCCCAGATTTATTTTCACTAGGCAAGGACTCTTTAGTATTATCAGTAGGTCTTGGTTTGGAATGAGTTAAGCTTGCAGAACACTTTGGATCTGTCCGCCTCTTTCTTTTACTACTGACCAGACAACTCTTCTGGTGTTTGTCAAAGCTCTTTCTGTAAGTGAAAGCCTTGCCACAGACGCGACAAGTAAGACTGTGGTCCCCGTAAGACTGCTCAAAGTTCGGAGGAGTATTCAAATTTGATGGGTTGGGTCTTGCAGTGCTTGCCAACAGAGGAAGCTCACTCTCACTTCTCCTTGAAACATTAGTCTCAATGTCAGTCTTTGGTTTAGGGTGCAAATTTATCTTCTCAAAAAAGCTACTTTGGCAAGTAGAATGATTTGGGTCTGACTGTCTGTGTTTTTTACCCAATCTGGTCGTCAGGCAACCACTTTCAGATATCTGATGCCTCTTCAGTTTGCTAAGGGAACCGAAACCCTGGCCACAGACATGACACTTGAAGCTTTTAGAGGATGTCCCGCTACCGGTTTGCAGAAAGTAAAACCATTTTTTGTCCAGTTCATTGTCACTAGACTCATTTTCATCGTGAGGAAGCAGTACTTCAACAGAGGCTCCTTGATCCTCAGAGAAATCATCCACATCCTGCTGTCCATCTCCAGCTACATTCCTTGTGCATTCTGAATTTGTCTCCTCCAAGCTTTCAACCCTATCTGTTTTGGACTCGTTGCCAAGTGAGACGTGCTTATGCCAATCTTCAGGGACACACATGGATCCAGATTTGGCAACTGTGTCTCGTTTGTCAGTGTCCACTTTCTGTATGTGATAGGACAGGCTGGAAAGGATGCAGTCATCACCAGAGGATGACAGAGCTAGAAATTGACAAAAAACAAAATAATTTTGTTTTGCAATATCTGAAACTACGGTAATAAAGAAGAGAATTAGAAATTGAGTGAAATGAAGTACTACCTTTTGGGACCTCATGTCCATGATGTTTGTGATGCTGAATAAGTGTATTCAATGGCTGAGGTTGATTCATGAACTCGGCACACTCCTTCAGGATAGTAGGGGAAAGACTGAGCCAATGGGCTGTCTAGGAATGAAACAAAACTGTTCAGATCTGCAGGCATTATTATAGTTAAAGGAAGAAAACAGGTGTGAACTTGTTGCATTTAGCTGTGGGTTGTAAGTGACCAGACTACAGTTAGATTAATATTGGATATTGGCTATTCTATTAATATATTTTCTCAACTACTGAAACTGGTGGTTGTAATCATTCTTCCTCTTCCAGTAATCACAAATATATTCATCAATGTGCTTTTATTCATTTACTTTACAAGTTATTGAAGGTGGAAAAACAAATATCCATCGAATATCTAATATCCAATATCAAGCTAACTTTACTCTGGTTTTTACATGTAGGCTGAGAGATAGTGATGGTGCTAGCTGTCTTTCCAGTTGAGAAAAAGTGAGTCATGCCCCTTATGCAAAATGTAACATGTCTTGTAGCTGCGTTGCATTATGGACTATTAAGGCTACTGTCAGTGGAGAATCTGGCATTCCTCTCCCTCTTCTTCCCATATGATTGTTGATGCAAAATGGTGAGTCTAAAAAATGTTTTGGGTAAGACATATAGGATTGATATACATTTTCAAATAATAGGGCCTATGAATAATGTGTGGGAGGGAAATACTACCATATGAACATTTCATTATGTTGGCCATATATGAATGAGCAACTGACTGAGCATGACTTCAGCAACCTATTGCTATTGAATGAAAAATTTAACGGGTGAGGTTGTATAACTGAAAAAATATATAAATATATTTTTTTCCTTTTCACTAGAAATGTCACTGAGGTTTGTCAGGTACCTACTTGTTCAAGGGTTGGAACAGGTAGCAGCTTCTGCAGACTGGAGAGGAACTTCCTCATTAGAACCTGCAGTGCTGAGTCATATTTGGGGCCAAACACTGTTGGAAAAATCTTCTAAAACACAAAGAGAAAAGTCTTTGTTACATTCCAAAAAAACAAACACTGGAAGCCCTCTTCGATGCTACCGTGGATTTTGAGGGCCATAATAAGTATATTATTTCTATTTGAGAGAAAGCACACACTGTGACAGCAAAACAGCTTTAACTACATCAAATGGCATTAATTATTAGAATTGAGTTAATAGCATTCTCATATTATCCAGTACCACCCAACTCACCTGATAAAAGATATCCCTTTGGCATGGATCATCCAGAAGAGTGTGAACAAGCTTGAAGAAGTTTGTCACTGATGCCTTTACCTCTGAAGTGGAAGTCTTAAAAATGCAAATGAACAGCACATAAGTAAATGCAGATGACTGACATGTAGAGTGATGAGAATTCACCAAGGGCACCTACTTCTTTATCCTGCTTAGTAATGAAGGTATTTATTCTGGCCAAATGAGGCTGGATAGTCTGTGGGCTGGCAAATTCATCAGTTCGGCACAACTCTAGCACCACCTGTTGGCATATAAAGAGATCAAATTACTTACAGGAGGGTTGTATTTTGACAACAGTGTCACATGTGGAGGGGTAGCAATGAGCATGAGCTAACAGTGGTGGAGAATAGGATTCATGGGCAGGTGACAAGTCTCTGTGAGGTGAGGTCATGTGTCGGGTGCAGTGTTGCACTCTCCATGCACACTTTAAAGGGTTTTGTTGATGCATGACGGGCCCCATCATTGGCCCGGATTGAAGCCTGTTTCAGTACACGTCTGCTCTGCTTAAAAGGTCTTTCAGCAAGACCCTGGCTCCGTTTACATGCATGGGGAATCCCACTCTTATCGAGTAACTTGTTTTGGGTTGCTGCATGTAAATGTCCTAACTCAATAAGTCAGTACGCTCATACTCTGAATATGAGAAACCTGGTTAAGATACCTGGCTTCCTCTGATACCAAATGGGTTATAATTACATGCAAACATTTTACTTCTTTCACTTTTGGTTTTCATAGTCTACGCAAACTCAGACTCGCCAGCTGTAAACTTAGTTACTGAATCCCTACCAGTTCCCAGGGTGCTGTTCTGTAGCTCACCCTGAGGTCAACTTTATAGAGGGGGACATGGAAAAAGAGAATTTCCCCATGGGGATTAATAAAGTATCACATTATTATTATCATCCAGGGATGACTTTCTTTAGGGTATTAGTTATTTTGATTTTGCAGACCAAAATATGACACTAGTGCCATGAAAGCAACCAACTAAACCAGTCACATTTTCATATTTGAAATAGCATTCTCATGGCACTAGTCAGCAGTGCTGATGAGTAAAAACAAACATCACCCAAACCCTTCTGAGTGTGCACAGTGGGTGTGTTTGGCAGTGTAAGCTGCCTCACTTCACCACAGGTGATCTCCTGGCTAAGGACTGTATCCTCACAAAGTGTAGTGGTAAAGTCCGTGTGATAGGTTAATAGCAGCCTTATTCATGTATAACCACATCTACCAGGTCGTCTCTTACCCGCGCACGTAGGCCCATAACAAGTTGGACTCTCTCTCTGTAAGTTAGCAGTTCAGGGACTGCTTCCAACACCGTGGTAACGAACTCCTCGATTAAACCATAGTACATCACAGCTCCCTGCTTCACTATTTCCCACAAAGCTGCAGACACAAGCTGCAGAGGAGGAACGATAAGGCGAAGAGACGAAAGGGGAAGGGGGGAACCTGAGGAAAACAAACATTAAAACTGTAACATCTAGATACAACTATTGTAGCTCCACTGAAATAAAAGCAACAATATTGCTATAATGTATCATTCAGCACAATTTCCGTTGGGCAAAACCTTTAAGTTAACATACAACAGTACTTCCCAACGAGCAATCTTTTTTTATCTAGGGTAAATGCGTTCGGTAATGCAGGTTAGAGTTAAGTGAGTGTAAAACACTCACCGGGGTCCGAAGAAATCTTGCTCATCTTCGGCGTTATGGACAAATCATTTTAGTGTAGAAAATGGCCATCCACTAAGACCATCGGATCCATAGGAAAACGTCTGAATGTGGAAATATGGAAGCCACGTCTCTCCGACTTCTTTTTGGGAAATATACGCGCTTTTGCGTCATTACGTACAGTACGCCGTGGCAGAGGAGAAGAGAGGGCGACGTGAGCGCCGAAGGGACTCGCGTGCATCCACCAGATGGCAGCATTGTAAAGGATCTTAAAATGGATTAGCCTGGCAGATTGCAGTGGCCTCTTGGTACTGGCTTTGGATCACTTGCATTGCCTCATACACAGTGATGTAGTGGTAAATAAAGAGGTGGGTAAGCTATTACACCCAATCGGTGATCAATATGAAGCAAACAATCACCAAATAATAATAATAATAATAATTCACTTTTTTGACCCTATGTGTACATAACTGTGAAATTATGTCTTAAAGATTTAAATTAGCCTAAAAAAACAAAAAAACACTACTACTTCATCCTTCATCCACCCCAGACAGTCAGATAATTATATAAACATTCTGGCTCAAAATATTTCATATATGTTGAAATGTAATAATGTAATGGCAGGGCAGAATAATATGCACAATAACAATGAATGGTGAGGGGAACAAAACACTGCACATTTCTTTCTCACATCTCTCTCTCACATCTCTCTCTCTTTCTCTTGTGTGTGTGTGTGTGTGTGTGTGTGTGTGTGTGTGTCCATGTTTGATTGCTTTCCTTAGAAAAAAAACGCATCTCTTCCCCACTTCTGAAGCGTTGCAGTCTGTGGACTTTACATAATCATGTTACATTACTCTGCGTCTTGTCAGGGGGGGGAGATTGAGCTTAGTGTTGAGGGTGGAGCCAAGGACTGCGTAACTAAATTGAGAGAAATTAGGTTCTTCCCAGATTATAATTGCATAACTACTCACATTTCCCCACAGTAAATTAGAAGAGTGGAGAAGGCAAAGCTATCACGCTTTTACCATCTTGTTAATTCCCTTTCAAGTTGTGTCAAGGAAGCGTGTGTGTACTGTGGGTGTGTGTCCGAGAGAAAAGAAAGACATAATGAGAGGGAGAGGCAGAGAGAGAATGACAGAAGGACAGAGAGAGAGAGAGAGAGAGCAAGAGAGAGGGAGAGAGAGAATGGAGAGGGAACAGCAGATTTGTGGTGACAGGCTGAATTATGCAAGTGAGTAGTGAGATTGTGTAGCCTAAAACGTGCAGCACATCCATGGACAACCATCTGAAGCAGAAGCCAGAAAATAGAGGAATCTGCATTGTTAACTAACTGTAAAGGGATATGTCAGTTTTATATTAAAATGTTTCTAATAATGGTGGTAGAATCCACCTTGCATCAGTACCATTGACCATAGTGTCAGGAAGGTTATGAACCACAGGAAAATACTCAACTATAGGGGTCAAATATTTTTTAATTCAAATGCCAACAGCCGATATTTTGTGCTGTTATTCAATATCTTTAAATAGATAAAGCCTCTGAAGCAGAATTGAGACCATCACGTGACACTGAAACTCTCCATTTAAACCCATACAAATGAGATTCTATTAAGTGGGTTTAGCAGCTTCAGGGTGAGGAAGGGTAGGGCAGCAGGTGTCATAACAGGTTTTACAGACTGCCACCCTTGAAGCTGCATAGTTGAGTAAAATACTCCCCCACAGGAATGACTTCTCAGGTCAGAGGAGGGCTGGAAATTATTTGTAAATTCTGTTTGACCCAGGTCTGACCTTTAGTGAAATTCTTTTGATTCTGATTTCAAAATTGGGTGAGTTATTTATGTTTAGGTCAAACAAACTGGAATTGTACTATAAGTCCAAAGAAGTCAGCAGCATTAGTTTTACCAAAAATATATAATTGGCAATGGTTAATTAGTCTCACTATGCCTTGAAGCAGGTTAAATATTTTGTAGCCAGATTCTTTATTATAGACCTATAGTATGGCATCGATTTTTAGCTCAATCTTAAAGCCAGGCCAACAAAAACAGCCCTTACTCGCCTGTCCCCACTATGCGTCATGCCAGACATGCGTCTTTCAGCCGCAGGATATTGCCGAGCTAATCCGTTTATTGACTTCAGTGAGAAAATTAGCCAAACACATGTGCACTGGTGAATCATCCATTGTCAATGCCATGTTTAGTGACAGTATATGTTTGAGCCCCTCAGGGCCTCTGCATCAACTCAGTCACTGAGCCGAAAATGTATGTTACACCATACCAAAGTTCTAAGAATGACACCAAGTAAAAAAAGATTAAAAAAATAAATAAATAAAAAATAAAAAAGCAATTGAAATGCACAATTTCAAGAACTAATGTGGGCTGCAAACAAAGTATGGTTTGTTTGTCTTGTAGGGATTTCACCCTACAATACATAATAAATCCAAATTTTCGAAAAAAAAAAAAAAAAAAAAAAAAAGGATATTTTTTGTATAAAGTGAAATTTCTAGACAGTCTGCTTGCTAGTCTAAGGGTAGAAATGGACTACTTGCTTTGAGTCTGGGTATAAAGTTTACTCTTATCAAAGTCACTAAAGATTCACCCCATTAAATTCTCTTTTCTCAAGGTAAGCTATATATATATGCTCCCTTTTCCCTCATGAATGGGTCCAAGTGATGCACTGGGGCACTGAGCAGCCTGAGCAGCAGCATCTGATGGCTACAGTTACATAACTGTGTTGCCACACGCATATGTGGCCACTCTTCCTTGCAGAAGACATATGACCTGTCTTGTAGCCTTAATCATCTGCTATACTTGTAAGAATTATCTAAGAGGAAATGAAGGCTGAAGCAACCTACATCTTAATTAGATGTAGGCCTGCACAAGTCAAGATGCTGTGCTAAGCCTGGACTGAGAACACTTTTGTTTTAAGGGCATCCTAAAATCCTTCAGGGGCTTTAGGCACAATAATATGCATGATGACAATAAACAGAGAGGGGAAGGTTGTCTCTGTCCTTGTTTATAAAACTAGTGGTGCAGCAAGACAGTCAGCACACATTTCTTAATCCAGAGTCCAAGCTTGTAAAGTCCCTTTCTCTCTCCTTCTCTCTCCCCCTCTCTCTCCTTCTCTCTCCCCCTCTCTCTCCCTCTCTCTCTCCCTCTCTCTCTCTCGCTCTCTCTCTCTCTCGTTCTCTCTCTCTCTCTCTCTCTCTCTCTCACATACACACGCACACGCACACACACACACGCACTTTGCTGCAGTATTATCGACCTCATGCATGGCTAAGGCTTTCTCTTTCTCAGTTAACCTCTGACTCTTTGGTAAAAAATGGTTTTGCTTCCATAAAAAAAGGCAGCATCTTGCCAGTTTCCAAATATTTTGACCTCATACCAAACCAAGAGAGTGAAACTTTGCAATGAAAAGAGGCAGCTGAGGGCAACTATACTGCATCGCACTGTGGTGGGAGTAAATCAAGTGCCTCTGTCCCTCATTTCGGAAAGGGCTTTGATGTCACTGGAATAAGCTGCAGCTCATTGAGAGAACATCAAAGGCACTCACCCCACCCACCACCCTTGACTGCTCTGTATGAAATGTGATTGGAAATACCGTGGGGCCCAATATCTTTTCTGTGATTAACGCCTCATTAACCGTTCATTTAATGTTACCAATTACCTCTAAATGTCCACAGTAACTTCAGGCATCGATTGACTGGCTAGTTGGAATATAAAATTAGTTGACCTAGTATTGACCTAGTATAAGCTTTGGATATGCTGCTCTGATATCATCTTCTGTTAAAAAAAAGCTGAACTTGGCCATTCATCCATCAAAGCATGAGGTCATCCCTATCAAGATGGCATTACCTCAAACAAATCTGAGTTTTTCACAATTACAGAAACCTAGCTAAACCAAGATTACTCTTTCCCCTTTATTGAAGCTACTCCACTTTATTTCTCTCATCTCCAACATCCTCAGCTTTCTGGAAAGGGTGGTGGACTTGAGGTGATATATAGAAACAATTTTAAATGCTCCCCTATTTCTGTTGGCAGCTATTCCTCATTTGAAGTATTGAGCTTCTTTATCACTGGTAAGGTGTCTCTGCTGTGTGTCTTGGCATATACCTATAAATGGTGATTTTATTCAAGAGGTCTCTGAGTTATTATGGCCAAATATGACAGAGTTTTAATACTTGATAATTTTAACATTCATGTCTGTTGCCCCTAACATGCACTTGCTACTGACATTTAAAATCTCATTGAATCTCTTGAATCGTGTGCAGTCTGTCAAGGGGTCCACACAAGCTGCTATCATGTGGTATCACTGTGGACAATGGTGAATTCATTGATGTTTGTGTGACTGACCACAAGGCCACTGTGTTTAACCTACAACTGTTTCATCCCACCCGTGGTCCATCTGTCCTTGCTTGCCCTTGCATTGTATCTCAAATTATGCAGGAAAGTTCTCAAAGGCTTTTCAGTCATTTTCCTACACTGCTACCAGTCTGTAATTCTGCTGCAAAATACAGAGGAATTGGTCAACAGTTTTAACAGTGCTTGCACAACCATACTCAATTTTGTTGTGCCCTATAAAGCACAAAAATAGTACAAGAAGGCCTTACCTTGGCTCAGCGAGCACACTAAACCCTTGAAAGAGAATGCAGAAAATATGAACGGAAATGAATAGCCAAAAGACTGCAGATCTACTATGTTATTATGAAAGACTTAATGTTGAAGTACAAGAAAGCGGTTCAACATGCAAGAGCAGCATATTTCTTAAATCTCATTTCTAATAATTGCCACAACTCTAGGGTACTGTTCAATGTGATTGACTATGCTATTAATAACCCCAGTCACAATATAGAAGCCTCCCCAGAGAAATGTGAGGTTTTTTTTAAAGAGGCTGAGAGCATCGGATTCCAATTCTCCCCTCCCACCCAGGACCCAGGAATGTAATTTCAGAAAACACTGCTGTTTTAAGCTGTTTTAAACCCATTTCTTTATTGTTTTTAAAAAAGTCTGTTGGTCATATGAAGTGCTCTACCTGTCCTTTAAATGTTCTCCCTACCAAGCTCCTCAAAGAGGTCTTCGACTGTCACTCCTAATATGTTATCAGTTATGAACAGCTCTCCAGCCACTGGTACTTCCCCTTCCAGTTGTAGACATGCAGTAGCACCACTCCTCCAGAAACCCAGCCTTGATCCAAATATGTAACTATAGACCCATATCTAAACTGCTGCTTTTATCAAACGTTTTAGAGAAAGTATTTTTTAACCAACTGATTTCTTTATTAAATGGCAACAGCACGTTTTTTTTTTTAGAGAAATCTCAGTCAGGTTTTAGAGCTTTAAATAGCACAGAGACTGTGTTTCTAATAGTAACTAATAAGATTCTTTTAACAGCAGTTACAGGAGATTGCATTCTTTTAGACCTCAGTGTGGCTTTTAATAGGCTACTGTAAATCACCCAATTTTAATTGAATGCCTTAAGCACTGGGTGGTTATCACTGGCTCTGGTTCGTCTGTTACCTTTTCAGCAGGACATTCTCCATAACCATCGTCAACTCATCATCCTCCTCTGTTAATATCACCTGTGGGGTGCCGCAAGGCTCAATTCTTGGTCCTCATTTCGTTGCTCATGCTCCCACTCAGCCACATAATCCGTAAACCCAACATTTCATTTCACTACTTCACTGATGACACCCAGCTGTGTCACTGAAACTGACGATCCAAATAGCCTTAGCACACTAAATAACTGCCTCCGCAATATTAATTGCTGGATGTCCTAGACTGTTTTTACAGCTCAATGATAGTAAATATTTTATTTGGCCCTCCACAACTCCAGAAGCATTGTTTTAAGTGGGATAGGGAATCTATCCACCAATGTCAAAACAGTGGCCAGAAGCCTGGGGGAGGTTTTTGACAATGACTTGACTTCTGAAAATCAGGTTAAGAAGTTAGTACAGTCCTGCTTTTTCAGTTTAGGAGATATAAAAACAAGGGTTTTTTTATGCTCTGCAGATTTGGAGAAGGTTATTCATGCTTTTATATGTATCATCTTGTTTAAAGATTGTTTGCCAGTTTTAGTGTTGATTTCAAGATTTTACTGATCGCTTTTAAAGCTCAGCATGGTCAGGTTCTAGCTATATTGCTGACCTTTTAACCCCTATAAATTTAAGCTCACCTGAGATCCTTGGGCAGAAGACTTGTGACTATTCTTCGGCTCAAAATCAAAGCTGACATTCACCCCCAGGTTGTGGAACGACCTGCCCCAGGAACTCATTGTTAGCCAAATCAGCATCATCCTTTAAATCTCTTCTTAAGACTCACTTTTATTGACTGGCTTTTATGTAAATATTTATTCTTTTTTTTAGGCCTATCTTTTTTATCCTTTCTTCAATCTTTTTTAATTCTTTTGGAACCTTGTATTATATATCCATAGGCGACATACAGTATGTATGTACGTATCCTATGTATGTATGTATGTATGTGTGTGTGTGTGTGTGTGTGTGTGTGTGTATTATTGTTGTTGTTAGTAGTAGTAGTAGTTGTTGTAGTAGTAATACATTGCTTATTTTTTTTTATTATTTTATTTTTTGTAATACTGAGAGAGTATGCAAGTGCCTATCATAATCATACTTACTGAACTCTTGTGAGGAAGCTACACAATAAGGACAGTGGAGCCCGTTATTATTATGAGACGAAGTCATTCAGTAAGCAACTTTCTCTGGCCACACTGGCCTATTACGGAGGAGCGCACCGTGCAGCCAATCACATGGCCACTCTGCTCAGATCCACTAATCGTGGATTAGCTATAACTGACTGCAGTCTACAGCGCTGGGAGAGAGAGGTAGTCATTGCCATTCACTATTCACCCTGTATTTATTATTAGCTCTCTGGGATCTTGCAGTAGAGCCCACTCTCAGCATCAGTGGACTTTTCATTGCGCAAACCAGTAGCCTGGTCACATTGGGATCTCAGGTGAAGGTGTGGAAATACGGCGAGAAAGGAGCGAAGGATTTGGAGTCGGTGGAAGCGGCTACTGTAGGTCAGGTAGGATTCAATTGATGGCCCTTTAATTTAAAACCACTTCGTCGTACTGAGGCACAGATCCGTTTTCCCGTCTCCATGTACAAGACGGCCAATTACCCGACGGTGGATCCTGCGCCCACCATCATGCACGGCACTTGGTTTACAACAGGGTGTCGAGAAAACACGCCCGTGGCGGTGGAGAAACCTAAGAAGAAGCCGTTCAACCTGGTCAAAATTATGTCTCTCAACAACAAGAAAGGGCACGGCAAGCATCAGCACCACAACAACAACATGCCCTTTACGATCCACTGTCACATCGGGAAAGAGATAAAGCACATTTGCAGCAATTGCAGCCGCGGGAACGATACACAGGACGGTGAGTAGGCTCCAGCCTTCTGTGGTTTCGCCCATAGTAGCCTTGCGGTACTGCTATCCAGGATATACTCCACTCATTATCTGGCGATGGCCATGCCACTGGGCTGCTATGCACGTTTGACGACTAAACCATGCGCTTTATCCATTTAATATGGACTATTGAATGTGCTTTGTGTTTCCTCCCTCATGATTTATCTGGTGGTGCGATAATATTCAGGTGTTTGAATAAATACCTGCTGCACAGCTCTGTTCATGTTGAAGTAATCCTATTGGTCGATGCAATATATATATAATTGTGATGAAATGACCTGACACAAAACGACAATGATTCACCTCTGCTGTTCTGGGAGCTGATCTGCGACTGTAAACTGGATCAGAACTTCTTAGGGTTGGGCTCTCTTGGACTCATATTTGTTTATTTGGTCTGCATGAAGGTAAAAGATATGTTGATGAATTAATCCCCTCGGTGTGAAGCTGAAGTAATGGTTTTTTTTTAATTATTAGTTTACTAGATATACAGAATATCCAAATTACATTTAGGCTCATAGCACCAAGTCATTGGAGAACCTCTTAAGCCATTTTCATTTCAGTGTCATTACATCATCACTCAGCCATCTTGGTAGGCAAACAAGTGTTTTTAATTAAAAACAGCCACAGCAATGTGTTTTTGCCAACATAGCTGTAGAGAATATATATAACATCATGAAGGTGGGTTAGAGATGTTAGTGTAATCCCGATGCCATGAAAATGGACACCTACATTCTATAATTATTTGACAACCACAACATTTTAATCACTAAGTCTGGATGACTTTGAATACTTGGAAGAGGATTTCCTAATTTTTCCTCTTGCTTTGCAGATTGGAGCTCTTCTCTGAGCGCCAGTAAATCCCCTCTCCTCAGCCAGGGTTATTCAACTGTTGTCAAGATCACAATTAAAGCAGCATACACTTTGATTATAGGCATGTAGGTGCTGTGTGTTTCTGCCTTGAAATTAATCAGTCAAAAAAATGATTGATTGGAGGATGTTGAAAACACAGTATCAGTGTGATCATCAGGTTTACACACAGCATTACACACACCTTTGTATTGAAGTTTGCTCTTCACAAAATGCTTTATTTCACATGAATGGTAATTCAATCACTCTCACTGCATTATTTTCAAAAAGCACCCCTCATTTGTCTATAAAATCACTATCAGTGATGGCTAATGGATTTGTACAAAAGGGAAGGGATTTTGGGAAGGGATGCTCAGAAAGTATGCTTTCTCTCACTGAAGTTAATGAAAGTGGGTCAATAGCATCCTTCCATATAGAGCTGCAATTTGGCAGTTGTGATTCTTTTTTTTTTTTTTTTTTTCTTATTTTGGTTCCGTGAATGTTACACAGCTCCGACTTGCTTCTTTGCTTTTCTGTTTTGGACCTAATGAAGTCATTTGAAACTCTACTGAATTCAATTAGCATTGACTGTGCAGCTATTTATAGAGCGGTGTGGTGGCAGGATTTCTAAGATGGTTGGCTGTGAGGCACCAGAGTGTTCAAGTAATGGTCTGTGTCACCGATTTCCGCTGCATTTCTGTCAGCCGCAGCTCACATTATTTATCATGCTGTACCGTATCCCTGGGGAGGTGACTGGCCTGCTAAGTGATGTGTCCATGTTGGCAACCATCCTAATTGTGAATGTGATGTAATTATGAAAAAAAAATGGTGTACTACCCAGCTGCATGTCATGGGTGATGATCTGATGCAATGACACTGACACATGGACACATCGCGCTGTTAGAGGTCACCTCATACATCTGGACTGTAGCCACATGGAGCCAAGTTGTTACTCAGACCCATATGGCATTAGTGAAAACTGGGTATTTTCTGTATCTTCTCAGTTTTATACCCTAGTCTTGTATGCTCATCTGTGGATGCTGTGATGGTTTGTTTACTAGAGATAATAGAGTAGTTGTCTCTGTGAACACTTAACTGGTTTTGTGCCCTTTCAAGATGATTTTAATTGTCTCCGGCTGTTTGACCGTTCCGGGTAGGGAGTGTTAACCCGCCCTATCCTCCTTTTCGACAGACTCATTTCAGGACTTCTGTTTAAGACAACGTTCATTCAGTTCTGAAATGCTGAGACTGAGGGGCAGGGTAGAACAACATGTCTCATTTCTGAATTTCACATGATTGTTCAGTTTGCTGCTGGCATTGTTTACGCAATTCCTCCAAAGTTCTTGAGAGCTGCTTGTGTGCTGATGTATGTTTGAATCAAAGACTCCAGTCTGGTGGCCTCTTATGATCATCCCTCTGGAGTTAAGACCTCAGATTGTTAATTTTTTCTGATCAAATTAGCAACTTTTCCCACTATTGGAATGCATTTGTGCTTGTGCGTGTCATTGTGTCATATCTTTTTCTAAATGGGACAGTTTATGGCCTTGAAATGCAGTGTTGATCAAAGATGGCATGAATTCACTTCTTCATTTAATAGTGTGTGTTTGAACAAAATGTTTAACATTCTTTGCTTTTGATGTCAAACTGTGTGCAAAAGGATAAAAGGCTGTGCCTAGTGAATATTTGACGAAGTGAAGGAAGATTTTCCCCCTAATGAGGTGCTTATCAGTCTGTTTAGTGTTTTCTGGCAAGCTAATGCAAACCAATCAGTGTGATGCAGCCTCAAACTGTTTAGACTCAGAGCGTATCCTGCATAATGCTATCTGATTTGCAGGTTTGTTTATCCACTCCAAACCATATCCAGCTACTATGGGATTGAGGAGGCCACTTGGCACAAATTCTTGTTGCTTGGATTTCTCATAAGAAAAAGTGTCTGCTGCACTGGTAGCTCTTCTGCATCATTACCATAATATCACATCCTCTGCATCCTCACCTTAACCAGACCCTGCTTTTCTCTGCCCTTACAGCTGAGGAGGTTGAGAGGCTGGCCGCCATGCGTTCTGAGTCCTTGGTCCCCGGCACCCACACTCCACCCATCCGTCGTCGAAGCAAGTTTGCCACTCTGGGACGCCTCCTCAAGCCCTGGAAGTGGAGGAAGAAGAAGAGCGAGAAGTTCAAGCAGACCTCTGCTGGTACAGAATGTCTTTCTCTTAATTCTGTGTTAATGTGTGCACAAAAACACATGAGCAGATGCATGCGAATGCCACATGTATCATAAACACCCATGGTCTCTGTAATTGCATGCGCTGTCTGTTTGTGGAAAACAAATCGGTGCATTTCCCTTGGCCAGTCAGGAGGGAAAAGTACTAGGTTCCAGGCTGGAGGGGGATTGAAAATGTGGCGAATTGATTGAGTAAAAGTGCTGTGTTGCCGTTTCGTGTTATGAGCTCTCTTTAAAGTTCCTTTGATCCTGCAGTCCAGAGTGGTCAGGGGCAAGTGAAGGACATGCTCCCTTCAGATGTGGCTGTATTTATTTTACCTGCCTGTGTCACACACTCTGAATTCTGGCAGCCTGCTGGACATGAGGAGATACTTTGTCAGACTGCGTCGTATGGGTTGGGTGCAGAAATGAGTCATGTCCATGTTCATTGCTGATGTGTTGTTTTTCTAGAGGGTGAGAGAATATACAAACACACACCTGAATCTGGTCTGGACAGGACAGGCTGTTCTGGTTTAGTAATACTGGATTTGAGTTGACTTAATCAATCAATCTCTGTCTGATCTGATCATGTTTTCCGCGACTCCTCACTGACCATTTAACTGTCTTACTGCTTACTATCAATGTTGTCAGTCTCCCACATCACAGGGAGAGATGTGGACTCCCATTATTTACCAAAAGTACAAAACCTCTCCTTGATCTTTTTGGTTGATGTTACATTTCCTCTTGAGCTTTCCCTGTTACTTTTCCTCCAGTGATGTTTGGCTCTAGTTTGTATTTCTGCCCCAACATTCTCGCCCCTGGCCCTGCAGCAGTTCTTGTGGACTAAGTGGTATTTTTAGTATGTCACAAAAAATGCTGATGCCTCTGTTTTAAAACTTAAAGATAATTCACTCTTTCTCTTGGCTGGACTCTGCCCTGCTCATAATTTGAATAGACTGTGTGTGCTAAATGAAACAATTATGAAAGCGTTTTGCGCACATTGTTATATTCATCTACCCCCCTATGATAATAGCTTCTCCCCTGCTCCAGTGAAGGACAATAATCAGAGATGAACAAGAGTAGGGGTTTTGTTCTGTAATGCTGGTGTTAATGCGCAGTGGAGCCCAGTGGACAAGCTCTTTTTATCCCTTTTGTTATCCACTTGTGTTGTGTATATTATGTAGTTGCCTCCATATTATTCATCTTCTACTATATAATGTTCTATCAAATCCTTCTATCAAATCCAAATCTCATTGGAGAGGCCTCTCTATGTGCTTTGTGCTTCAAGAACTTCCGGTTGTAGTTTATTAGGTGCTCAGGAACACTTCCATAAGAGCGGGACTCTGTGTGTTCATTGGTTTGTTCATTTGTTTGTTTGTTTGTTTGGTGTTGACGTTTCTCACGCTTCTCATGGCGACAAACTGAAAACTCAAGAAACCTCTGTGGCACTGTAAAAACAAAAATCAGCCTTCCACCAAGAAAAAAGAGTAACCCCACTGGAATTGGCCAGTAGTTCCGGTTTCTATTTGTTCAGCCAATCCTGGATGGAGGTGCTGCGACGCCATCTGCATTGTTTCATAATTCAGGTAGTGCATGACTGTGTGCCCAGTCGTTTTGACCGCAATTACGTCATTTCAGCCGTGTGCACATCACCTCTGTTTGTGTGTGAAACATGAAACAACTTTTAAAGGCCTGCAGGGAAATACAGTGTGCGCTCGTACACCAGACAGGCAGTACAGTAGAAGTCACGTGGTACATTCACATACCAGGTACTAGTTGACTGCTGTAGGTGATTTTAGTGGCTGAGTCAAAGCATGAATTAAATATTTTGTACAGCAATTCTCTTAGTCACAACAACACTATGCTACCATAGCACTTTGGTGTTTAACAGGTGGAGTTTTTAAAGTCTACATAGTTTCACTCACTCCAATTATGCACACAGCCCACCCCCTCCACCTGAGCACCTAGAAAGTGCTAGCACACTTGTTATTACTCTGAGGATGGAGTCATTGTAAACACTGGTCAGCATAGTGTATTTATTTGGTTAGTCCTCTTGTGGCCAGCATTTTGTTGTGATGGAAGATCTGTTTAGAGGAGCTGGATTCTGCTTATCTCATCCAGGATACAGTATTGACCTTGATTGCTCTGTGCCCCAATATTGATTTGGGTTTTAACTGGAGCATTGCACATGCTGTTCTGCATTTGCCCCATTTAATTAGTCAAAGCAATGAAGGCAGCCTATTCATATCATTGTCTTTAATGTTGTTAATCTGCTAATGTGTTGTCATAGCATTTTGTTACGTTGTACATTTGTTACATTGTCTCGACAAATTATGTTTGCATTGGGATGACGTTATGTTAACAGACATGAGAAAACTGCTGCCGTATAATTCTGGCCAATACTTCACTTAATTTATTGTACTCATAATTTGCTATTGAAAGACAGGGAAACCTCCAGGAGCCATTTTAGGTCACATGTCAATCTATTGCTGAGGCAGAAAGGACAACTGCTCTCTGTAAGCACTTTATATCCATTGGTTTAGACAGCAGTTCAGTCTTTTGCTGAAAGTCAAACTTGATGTAAAGTGTGCAGTTGAGATAATTGCGCAGCACTGGTCACTGTCTGATCTAGGACCAAAATGCCCCTTCTGTCTCCTTGTCTCTGCAGCTGTTTCTGATGCCTTAATGTTGATCATGCCTCCTGTGTCGGTAAGGAGCAGACCAGCCACTGGGCGTGCAGATGTTATTGCAGGTAATTGGACACTGTGAGCACAGCAGAGTATTATGGATGTGTTGTGATATTAAGCAGATGAAGAACAGCTCTGGGGGGGGTTTACTGTTCACCTCAGGAAGGAAGGAGGCCGGGTCTGGCAGCTGGGCGTCTTGTCAGGCCTCCTGTTCAGCCTGTCAGCTCACAGTGTGCTCGTACCAGGATGCTCAATAGGTAGAGGCTTGTGGAGCAAGGGAGCAGTAATCAGGCAATCTGATGACGCCTGTGCTATCTTAGTGTTGTTTTGTTTTGTAGTGCAATAATTGGCCTAGTTCCCTATGAACAGCAGTCATCTGAAGCACACATTTTTAAACTACCTTGTCATTGATTATAGAGGGGGGGAAAAGAATGCCAAATTGCAAAACGCAGTGTGTCCTTGGTATGTGTCAAGGTCTTGTTGATGTAGCCGTGTCTAAACTTGTGATGTGTGAGCCTTAACGCTTGAGCGTCTCATTGATATAAGACTGCATGAAAGTTTTAATATGTTTTTTGCTAGGCTAAGGCTGAGTGAATTGCCTTGCTAAAAGCCTCCACTTTGAGATACTAAGCCTCAGGGTTGGTAGAATGTGTTCTGACTATCTGGGTCACTTCGCAGTGGAATATATTTCTCTAAAAACTAAGTGTAGTGTTCTCAAGTCAATGCAGGCTGTATTCAACTATGCCAGTTTCATTTAATATGCTCTTAGCTGAGTCTCCCAGATGAATGTCTAATCCTCTCATCTCGGTACAGATCATGAGTGGCTGGAGTGTTGGACCATGATACACTTGGGCCATACTAGACTGACCACGGTCTGTCCAAAATAAGACTTGGTTGATATTCAAGGTTTACCCAGTGATCTAGAGGACAGCTTATGATTTTCATACTCTGATAATCAAAATTGTGATGCGTTCTGGGAAACATTCCAGCTTCTTTCTGGCGGCTGGTGGATGTCTCAATCGACGTTGCCATGGAAGTTTCTCAGCATATTCTGTGTGTGTGTGTGTGTGTGTGTGTGCACACGCAAGCAATAGGTCTATGTGACCTTATTAGAGACTGGCAGCTGATGTTGCTAAATGAAGCTAGTCTGGTGACCCAGTCAGTGAGACCCAACTTCAGAGGTAAATATTTGGTTATGTGCGCTGAATGTTTGGGTGTATGGCTCTCATAGGACCTTGCTAATGAAATTAACATTAGATTCTATTTGACTTCTGGCACACAAATAATCTACACATGAAATTTTAATCAGAATGTTGCATTTTCAAGACAGGACAATGTTTTAACTACTGACGATGCTTAACTAGTGTTGAATTGTACCATTGTGTGGACTGACGTGTCCATTTGAATTCCACCAATTTCCTTTCCTTTTGTTTCTTGGACAGCATGTTTGTCAAATCTGAAGACGGAGCCATGTAAGCCCTTTCAGTTAATGGCATTGCATAACTGTGCGCATCCCGTGGCATAACAGTTATGTCATAATGCTTTCAGTAATTACTTTTCATTTTGGATCAAACTGAAATGTAATCTCTGAACATGTTGCAGCGCTGCCAGTCAAACACCAACCTTTAGCCTGGGTTTCCCCCCATTAGGCCAACAGTTGGTGTTGATGTTTTACAGAGAGATTTGTCATATCACTTAGATTAACATTGTGATTGAAGAATAATCCAAATAATCCACACCAGGGATGTGGTCAACTCAAAGTCTAATTAAATTTGAATTCATGCAGGACATACTGTCGAATGAATTTTCCTACCAGCCTGTGAAAAATCCTTATGTCAGCCTAGTTCAGCCAAATGTTTATGTTTGTGTGATCAGTCTTCTCAATATAGTACAGTCATCGGAAGCCAAGGTTTGTGTTTTTTGAAAAGAGGCCATATAGATAGAAACAAGTATAGATTCTGCACAGTTCTACAGCACATTCATGGTTTTTCGAGCTACTTAGCTAAATAAAAAGAGGATTGTGGAAGTTTGTGAAATTTTGCAGTTAAGGTATGAAGACCCCTAGCTATGGTTACATTTTCACAGTAATGCAACTTTGATTTTCTTTTATTAAGTAGATACTGCTCAAATAACAGACATGATTTGTAGCAAATGCCCACGTTTCTCAACTGCTGTAAATGGTGATGGAGTTTGCAGGTATAGAGGAGTGAAGCGTTTGATGCCTAACTGACCTGAATTTGCCTCTTGATGTCTGTGGCACTGTGGGGGGAAAAATTCTCTCCAAGCTGTCGTCACTCTCAGAAAAATTTGTTCTACATTGATTCCGAGCTGCTGTCATTCTGATAAGTCTGCTACTTGGCCTTACTACTCATGGATATACTTGACCTAATGTAAAATGTGTAGCCTCTGGGGTAGCTTTAGCATCAAGCAGCATTTACAAATTTTTGAATTTTCTTTAATTTCACACCATCTTCAATTTACCACTCCCTGGGGCTCCAGCAGAGGTGACTCTTTGCGTGACATCTTGGTGCTATTTTGGTCACGTCTTTATTCCTAAAACTGTTTCACTGCTCAACTAATGCTTGGCTTCAAGCTGATCTGCAACAAGCTTCTCTTGGAAAACTTTGAAGTATGGAGAGATATTGAACATCTGGTATCCTGGAGGAACTCATAATGGAGTGTAATGTTTGATGATAACTTGCTCCGCTGTGCTATTTCAGAACACTGAAGCACAAAGTATCCAAATTTGTGCCCCGGAGGCCTGCCCATTTCTGACATTTGTATGATTCTCATTTGTGTTTTCATTTTGGACTCCCAGCAGTTGGTTTAAATCCACTGTGTTGTGACTGAGGGCAAGGAAAAGAGAGGTCAAGCTGTCGGCATTTTCATAAATTCACACTGAGGAAGTATTAGCATTGGACACATCACCTTACGACAGAGCTGGGATGGGACTTCTGGGTCATATGTAAAACACACACACACACACACACACACACACACACACACACACACACACACACACACACACACACACACACACACACACACACACACACACACACACACACACACACACACACACAATCTGTGATCTCTCTCTTAAGCAGGAGCTACAGGCCTGCAGGGAGATTCTTGCGCAGTGTGCTCAAGTGTTCTTGCTGATCCTCATTTCACATTCTTAATTGGTTCCTTTGCAGGGGTAGATTTTTAAATTACTAACGTGACGTTTAACTGCCTCCGTTCAGCCTAGTGATAGAAAATGTTAAGTGCCTCAACTTTTGTAACCTAAAAATAGATGCAAGCAGAAGTTATGAGACATGCCTGCTTGTACATAATGCATTGTTGTGAGAGTGTTATGCACCTTCTTCTTTTATCTGTTTTATTAATCAAAGCTCAGTCCTTTAGCTTTAATTGTTTGGAAGACCAGTCACCGTTTGACAAATTGCTGTTATCATTACAATAAATCAAGGATTCAATACTGGTGTTATCTCTCTCAAATGCCGCTTGTCTGATGAAAGATAAAATCAGATGTACCCACATACCACAAGAACACACAACAGGTGCAGCTGACTTTAGATTACTCAATCAAGAACAAATTGAGTTCAGTCTCATCATGAATCAACTTATATTTTACGAGCAATACGTTTCTGAAGGTCTATGCCCCATTAAAGAACCAGGGGAAAAAAAATATTTCACAGGATTTTTGCATCTTATTGTATTGACTACAATACCCTCTTATCTCTAAAGTCCTTCACAGACATCTTTTGTTAATTTGGCTGTGAATATTAATGTTGGAAATCCATTGATTAAAAACCATGACTCTTATTTGATTAATTACCATGGGCCTTTTTTGTAGTGTTTAACTATTTTGCCTGGGGACTTCTCTATGCACACAATTTTCACTAAATGGAAATATCTACTATAGGAAATCATATGCACTTCTTAATTTCAATGAATGGATTGACCATAATGGGGAAATAAAAACATAGTTGTGTGATACTTTGACTGGTAACCGCTTATGCTTTGGAAAAATCTTCACATTAATCATCTTTTTCCCCTCAGCTTTGGAAAGGAAGATGTCGGTGAGACAAAGCAGAGAGGAGCTGATCAAGAGAGGCGTACTGAAGGAGATCTTTGAAAAAGGTGAGCTGAATATAATATGATAAGGCTACAATAAAAACTACCTAAAGGTTCATTTTTAATAGAGCCAGAAACTGTTTCTGATAGTTATAGTCCCCAGTTATGACTTTAAACTGTGATAGATGTGATATACTAAATTGCAAGTGCTTCAGTTATCATCTCCTCATTAATCACAAGTCTCAGAAGTGCACTCTTTCCAAGGCTTGGTAGGGGGCATCTGGAGATATGATCTTTCATTATAGAATTTTTTTTTTAGCATCTTACCAACTCTTTGATCCTGATTCAATGTGACTTACACATCCTGTATTTGGCACTGGAGAGTATATTTGAGGCTGACAGCAGGGTGCTCCAAGCCTCAGGGCATCTTCAGAAGTTGGTAAAGTTGAGGAAGTCCATTTCAGAAGGGAGATGAGGAGATATATGGCTGAGGAGATATATTTGAAGCTGAGCTGATTGGGTTAGCTAAGCCTTCTGTTCTTTCTTTGTGGAAAGCCTGTCTGATTAGGTTTTGGTACCACAGACCTGAGATTAGTTTAGGCTTCAAAATGTCTTTAGTTCACCACCTTAAGCTTTCTGGGTGCTACTCCTTCCTCTGCAGTGATAATAGCATGTCAGTGGATCTATGTGTTTATGACTGGATTGGCCATTGAACACTTAAGCCTGTATTTGAAAGCTGTATTATATTATCATTATAACTGACATCACAGAGTGACGTAAAGCTTATGGATGACCTAATGAGACGTATCACTGGGTTGATTCATGTCATATGCCTCACTCTAAGTCTCTGTCAATCTGCTCTGGCATGCTCAAAATGGAAATAAATTGGAAGGGGAAAAAAACAATATAAATCTCATTATGGCAAAAAAAATTTAATCTTTCATCTGATTGGCTGCTGGAGTGTAATCGGCTTTAACTGGTCAACACCTTTGACTGACAGTGTGTGCCTGGATTTGATGTGGCAACACACCAGCCAAACCCTGTCACTTGTCTCACTCAGGAGTCCACCAGTTCATCTGCATGACTGAACTGTAAAGATACGAACAGATCTTTCCTCAAAAGACGCTTAATAATGAGCTTTCTTTTGAAGGCCCATGTTTATGGCAGCTGGTCGCTATAGCAACAACATGTGACTCAAATGTCATAAGTGGATAACTGACGAAATCCCAAGGAAGACATTTTGAATGTCAAAAATCTAGAGACTCCGTGACCCTTCGCCCCAAATCTCACAGGGGCGGGCATTCTTGTTTTTAAAAGATTGTTTAATCAAGCTGAAAAGCTCATCAGACATTAATGTGGGTCCTACAGTGTCTTCCATGCAGCCACAACTCCATCATACATCCTACATCCACCCACCACTTGTCCTAGTGCAGCTGTTTTGTGCAGCGGGGAAGTGGTCCATTGGAAGCTGTCAGACTCCATGGTTGTTTGCACAGTTCTTTGTGTTGAAATGAGTCATATCGTCCTTGCTGTTTCTTGTTGCCTCCCAAGGCGCAGGTAACAAGAAGTGGTGGCCAGGGTTTGACACAGCAGGATCAAATGGGAGGGGGGAGGGCACAAATGTGAGCGAGTGAGCATGCAGATGCTCAGTGTGGCTGCTGTGTGTGTGTGATCATTGTTTTAGCTTGATCATCTTGTATAGATGCATTGTTTCTCTGAATGTGTGAATAGCATTGTGAATAGCACTTGTCAGCCTTTAAATGTGGTCATGCAAAAACCATCAAATGACTCCAGTGCTATAAATGAATAAAAAGCAAAATTCAAACTGCGTGGCTGACTCCATCGCTTGGTCTGGTGTGTGCTGATAAAAGACCCCCTGGGTTGCTGAGGAGTCTGGGGTTTCTGAATCTTCTTCCCCATCTCTGCCTCAAAACTCCATAACTCCATACTGCAATTTGGATCTTGTTTGAGCAGCTTTAAGTGTGTCAGATCTGCAGGGAGAAAGGTGTGGTATTGATCATTCACTTCGGGACTGTCTGTCTTCTGCAGTCGCACACAGCTCTAATTAATTTCGACGCTTTGTCAATGTGTTTGTTTCTTTCCTCTCCTCAGCAACTGTTGAATTCCGATCCTCGATGGACGGTGGAGTCTGCACTCAGGACGTCTCTATTAAGTCATCTATGGTTCTGCCCACCAAGAAATCTGTCACCTACCCAGGCGACCTTCAGGACACCCCTGCCAAGCCCCCGCTGTACCACAAACAGCCTCCTGCTCTCCCCCCAAAGCCTTTCTCTAGGATCCCCAACCACAGCACAGGTGAGTTGTCTTCATTTTCCACAGCAACATGTCAACACTGTCAGTGTCAACATAATGTTGAGGCTGATAATTTTTAATCTCATAAAATGATTCAGTGTTTCCCTAATCAGCGTGCAGCACAAAATGCTTGAGCTGTAATCGCTTCTGATCCTGGCTGGATGACGTCAAGGGGTGACGGATCACCATTTTGCTACACTAGCTCTATGGCTACTGTCATGGATCACTATCTTGCTACGTTGGTGCCTGGAAGACTACCGTCACAGATCACAATCGAGCTTCACTATCTTGCTACAATGGCTTTATGGCTGTCTGGATCACTATCTGGCTGCACTGCAACAACAATTAAGCAATTACGCATCAAAGCTGCACACTACAGTGCAAATGTGCACTTTTTTTCTTAGCAGAGTGGGAAAACCTCTGAAACGGCATTTAGACCACGTAACACTAATACTCATAAAACACATGATTGCTCTGATATAAAAATATGAATAACATTGACTATCCGAATAAAACACCAATATTGGCCCAATATATGTGACCTGCTCTATCATTTCCAGTCACATTGACCCCTCAAACCATTTTGAGTTTAATGCACTGTTGGAAAGAGGAGAATTTAAGCTTTCTGGTGATACCAAAATTATCTTTGTACTCCAAAGATTGAGTGAGATGCACCCTTTGATGTCTTGACTGTTTCCAAACTGTGTTTTGAGAAAAAGGGCCAATTCTGAGACATTTATTCAAATAAAGAAATCATTCAAACATAACATAACATACTAATATTACATTTGCAGTCTTGAGTGCCCATACATACACAGACACGCATACGCACACACGCGCACACACACACACACACACACACACACACACACACACACACACACACACACACACACACACACACACACACTCAAGCGTGTGTGCACGTACACACACACAGACACACACACACATTGACATTTTGAAATTCAACTTTTCACAAAGGCACAGCTCATGTGTATGTGGAGAAGCAAACTAATGTGCACATGGTTATTTATGCGTGCACACTCCACGTGCACGTGAACATGGTAGTGCATGTGCATTTACAGTGGCAGCTATAGTAGCAGGCCTTTTGGATTTCGTGGCCACAATCTTCGCTTACATGGGCACCTTCTACAGACTGGAGAGCCACAGCCGCGGGTCTGCCATAAGCGAAATGCCTTCCTCCTCATCTTCAGTCTCTCCGCCTGTAGCCTCAGGGCTCGTATTGTTTGTGTGTGGACTGTCCGACTCTGAGGAAGACGCACTGGTGTCACTCGCGACAGGTCGCGCATCCAGCGGCACTGGAGTTAAAAAGTAGTCTGATATTATATCAGTCCATTGCGCGTCAGTCACTGCTCCTCTTACAGAAATTGAGTTTAGTAATCTAGCAATTTCTGCCTCACGGGAATTCATTTCTATGCCTTTTAATACTATCAATTAAATTCAATCTCTGTCTGTCTGACTCACTCACTCACTCACTCACTCACACTCACACTCTCTCACACACACACACACACACACACACACACACACACACACACACACACACACACACACACACACACACACACACACATAGGTTGAGATGCCTGACAACTACGTTTTCCCGCAGATGAAACAATAATTTTGATTAGACAATAAAGTGAACGATGGTCAACCTGTTACTATGCAGATTCAGAATTTTAAGGGACACATAGTAAGGGGAGAGAGGGACGGGGAGAAGTGTTGCCAGTTCTTAGTGACAAAACTCTCCCAGTGCTAATTAAACCAAACCCATAAACAGCCCAGTGATCAATGAAACTAGTCCAAAATAACAAACCAATAACAAAACTCCACAATACAACCCTGACAAACTTTATAAACAGCATTTTAAGTCCTACAGCATTTATAACATTTCCAAGTACATTGAAAACCGCGAACCTGGCAACATGAGGAATGCGAGCTTTGTTGACAAATTAAGCTAGTAGCTCTGCTTGTCACCCTACATTTATGAGCTTCAAAACTATATTTAACATTTGAAATGAAAGCCAAGGCTTTATTTTATTAAAATCTGATGAAACCCCAAAACAGCCAAAAATCGATCTTTTCTCATAAAATCACGTTTATCCACAAATGCGCCGTTGCGACTTCCGACTGAAAATGATAGAACGCGTCACATACAGTATAATCTTACCTAGTTGTCATTATGCACCTTAAGATAGACATTATTACTGTAGCTCAGGGTGTCAATAAAAGTGAATTGTCTCAATAGACAGTGAGTGCTTGTTTTGGCAGATAAGCCATGACTGCCATCAATCTGGCTCAGACCCTACCTTCACTACACATGTGCAAGGGATTATAGTAGTCTCATTAAATTCCCCTGTGGTGAGGTCAGCTGGACTGTCTCTGTCATTGTCAACCTGTCAGTCAGTGGGAAGTGGCATTACCCTGGCCTAATTTCCACCACTCTGCACTGACGTCTGAGCCCTCTGAGTGTCTGTGAGCTCTGTTTATCTGCCTGCCCCAACAAAGCGTAGTGGATGCGATACAACACAAGATTAACCATATCAAGGTCTCAGTATTGTATAAGCATATAGACATGTGAAATAATGCTCCCTCCTACTTGTTTTCTCATTTTTCCTCGATACCGCTCTCTCTCCAGATTCTTGCCAGCCCATGAAGCTGCCCTGTATGCCCGGGGGGAAGCTCTCTCCCCCTCTACCTCCCAAGAAGGTGATGATTTGTGTGCCTCCAGGGGGGCTGGACTCCTCCTCCCCTTCTCCGACCCCCAACTCCCTTGGTACCTTCTCCCAGAAGTGCACCCCTTCTCAGGGCATGCCCACCCACCACGGCTCCTTGCTGCCCTCCCAGCTCGCGGGCCTGTCCAGTCTTCACCAGAGCCACGGCCACCCGCTCCAGCTTCAGTATGGCAGCTTGCACGCCCCCAGCCGCATCATCGAGGAGCTCAATAAAACTCTGGCGCTCTCCATGCAGAGGTTTGAAAGGTTGGTAACCATCAGCCCATTTCATTAAACCTGATTCTTTATAGGAGTTCTTTTCCTTCATTTGATGAGACACCAGTTGTTGTGATACAGTGCAGTACTTGATACTAATGGGTGTTTACTAAAACAAGACTTATCAGAGAAATTGCAGTAGCAGAGGTAATCCATAGGTGTGTGGAGCCTCCTGTTTATTAGGTTTTATCTTTGCGGTGACTTTGTCTGATACTTTGAAATTTCTCCTGGTGTTATTGGGGTCACTCTCCTGCCATGTAGTCCTGGTGTACAGGTCTAAACGAGCACACTGCCTCATAGGGCAGTATGGCCTACTTTTGAAGCTCTGTGTGTGTGTGCGTGTGTCTGTGCACACGCCGCTCGCACACGCATGCGTGTGGAGTAGGCGTCCCTCCAGCAGTTGGCCTGACATAACATGACCAGCTGCTCTTTACAAGAACATGTTTCTTAGTATTTGGAGAAGGGGACAGCGGATTGGACATTATATAACCTGCTACATTAGGAACTTGTTTCACCACAGACATTTGAACCTGAATAAGGAAGTAATGGTCCTAACATCGCTCACAATTAGTCTGAAAGCTTGAAGCACTTGCATAACACCGTGGATCATCATAAGAAGCTCTGATTCATCAATCTGTCAAACATGTCATTGTTTAGCACTTATATTTGAATGATGGGTGCAAGTTTATTTCTGTCACCTCTCATTTCCCTTCCTGTCCTCCTTGCAGTTCAGAAGATTGCATAGAATTGCAGAGGATTGCATAGAATTGCATTTAATGTGTATTTAGGCTCTTTGTCTATTATAAATACTTCAGAATAATCCATCCGTGGGTGTATGCACACACACACACACACACACGCACACACACACACACACACACGCACACACACACACACACACACACACACACACACACACACACACACACACACACGTTCCCTCTCTTGGCTCCTTCTGATTACTTGCCTTGTGTAAGTTATTTACATGCTTTCCCTGTGGTTTCTCTCAGCAGGGGCTTGTGGGTAGTCACTGTGTGATGCCTTTGTGGCCCACCTGTACATGGATTAAAAACCAGTCAGTTGACACGATGCAGCATACCAGAAGCCCATTTACCCCATTAAATGACTATCTAGGTTAATTTCATGTTTAAGGATGGGGGAGGTTTGGGAGGGATATCTTATCAGTGATACTATACTGTATGTATTATACAACAGAGAGGAGGATAATAAAGAGATGGAATAAAACTGGATATTTGCCTTCACTGAATGGACAGGCACATACACTTAACAAGGCCAATGGTATTGTCATAAGCATGACCCCTTATATTCATACTCTGGTTTGGTTCAAAATAAACAAACAAGCATATCTCCCTTTCATTCCATTAGTTCTGCATTGCATGGCGGTGGTCAGTGCACACTCCTGGACAGAAGAGACGTCCCGTCTGTGATCATCGACTGCGACGATGACAAGGAGAATATGCCCAATGAGTCCGACTATGAAGATCTGCCCAGCATGTATAAGGACGAGGATGATGACGAGGATGATGACGAGGACGACGAGGAAGATGATGACTCTATATTTACAAGTGAGTGGTGGTTGTGGTGACAGTGAGGAGTCACTTTGATGTTCAAACCACCCAAATGAAGAGAATGTTGTGATCATGATTATTTGTCTCACTTTCAGGAAACAAATTATTTTATTGCACTTTTCACCTTAATATATATTTTGACTGTTTCAGTGCAGTATTTCTCAGAGTAGCAGCAGCTACAAAGTCTTGTTTTCACTCCTACTATCTTACTCTTATTTTGGTCCTTATTTACAAAATTCAAATAATAAATATTTGGGGCACAGTTACAACCCTAAGGCAAACTTTGCACAGACTGTGTACTTGTTTGTCATCATCTGGTTTGACACCATAGTATCTCCAAATGACATTGGATGATTCACTTTTAGGAACTGTGTTTTCATGTTCCTCTTTATCAATGGGCTGATCCATTCTTTTTCTCTTTGCTTATCGCAACATTTTTCCAAATACGGTCTATGTAAGGTTTCTCTCTTTCCCACCGGAGCTGCCTGCTTCTCTATCTTTACTTCCGTTTTGGTGCACATTGTGCATTCAAAGGTTGTGATTGGCCACACAAGCGCTTGATATACCACCCCATGACTGTATGGGCTGTTATATACACTTCAATATCGTCAAATTACTTGATTATTAATCATGGAAACAAAATCCAATTATCTATGATTAATTGTGCAGCCCTAATCCAAGGTGTGAATTATTCTTTGAAACAATTGTGACATGGAATCAAGGATAAAGGAAAAAAAACATTTTGGTAAATGAGCCCCAGGTCTGTGCTTTATGACTGCAGCTCCTCCCATAAGTGACTGACATGATGCTTTGTGGGTTTAGGCACCCTGGCTCTCAAGGTGCTGAGGAAAGACTCCCTGGCCATCAAGCTCAGTAACCGTCCATCCAAAAGAGAGCTGGAGGAGAAAAACATCCTGCCCATGCAGACAGATGAGGAAAGGCTGGAGTCCAGACAGCAGATAGGCACCAAACTCACACGGTAAGAGGCAGACACACACATATTCTAACATGTACACATGTACACACACACACACACACACACACACACACACACACACACACACACGCTCACATACACACAATTTTCATGCCAAATTTTTCCTGTACACCCAGTAAATGTTGCTACAGCCAACTCAACAGCAGCTGTCGGGAAACAGCACTGTTCTTCACAGCCAGACAAGGCATTTTGTCTCACTTTGGGCTGATAATGCCCCAATATCCTAGCTAATAGAACTGTGACTCAGCCCGACGCCAATGCAAATGTGAACCCTTTTTCTATTGAAACACTCTTCCATCCTTTCATTTTTTCCCCTTCAACATCTGATAAGGATAAACGCTTTATCTCGTTAAAATGAGGCTCTGAAAATGGAGCTGACCTAATTTCAGCAATGCATCATCTCCCCCCTCCCTCTCTTTTTTCCCTCTCTCTCTCTCCTCTTTCTTCCTACTGCCTGACTTCCTCCCTCGCTCACTGAATCACCACGGTGATGCATGTGCCAAACCATCACCACCCAACTCCTCCACACAGCAGTTACACACAAGCCACTCCATACCAGCAGTGTACATACTACACTGGTACAGTATATACAAACCACAGGGATTTGTATACACATATTGAGATCATAAATGGTAATTATGGTAATTCAACTGATCACGCAATGTAATATGGTTTCCCCCACAGATCACACCTCTTTGTCTCTACATTTGGTTTTACTCTGTTTTTGAACATGACTTGTCAGAATGGAGGTGAAGTAATGATGTGCGGAGAGGAGAGAAGACCGCTAAGCCTATCAGGGGAAATAAAAGACTGGATAGTATAATACGATATGAGGCATGGGAAGTATGGTTGCAAGGGAGGGAGGCTATATCGTCTAGAGACACTGGCACACAAGCCGCTATTCCCCACTGTGATTGGAACACAGCGCATGTTCCCAGAAGGCCTGCCGGTTTAGTTGTCATGTTCCCAAAAAGCTCTGTCACAGTGTCCTTTGCACAATGTCATCAGATGCATAATTCCCAATTTCATGCTTTTTGCCAACAGCGTTGAGCCATGTAACATAGCCCTTTGTGTTAGGGCCAATCAGAATCGATTATGATAACACTGTTCTAGGACACTCTGACCTAAACTTTCTCCTCTTGTCCTTACTCACCAGGGAGATAAGAAGGAGCTTAATATATGTGCTGCTCAACAAATTATTCTTCATATTAGTCATTTCATAAAACCTTGTGTAACTCCTTATATAATGCCATAATCATGGCTCTCTTCCCCATATTGCACAGGACAGGCAGACAGGCACTATGCTGTATAATAAGGATGACAATAATGATGACTAAAATGAACATGATGATGATGATGATAGGGATTGTTTGGGAAAGGGCTTTTGCTGACATGATGCTGATAGGATTTTCAGATCCTGCTGAGAAGCAGAGAGCTCTGGTCTGAGAGTCAGTGCCTTGTTTCTCCTGAACGGGCGCACTCAAGCAGGAGAAGAGACGGCACAAGATGAGATGAGCAAATCTGAGCCTAGTCCTAACCTTTTGTTGCCTAGGGGGTCAGACAATTCCAGATGGCTGTCAGACCTAGCGAGACGGAGACCATCATTGATACAGTGCCTACAGTTAGGACTACTGCCGCAGGGTCCAGACACAGCGCTATAATAAGAGTCTCCAGTTAAAAGCACTTAGAATGACCTTGCAGAGATTGCCTTGGGGTATCTTAGTCATTTCAGCCCCTTGCAAATTGAGGAAATCAGAGATAATCTGTACAAAATTATCTCTTTAGACATTGTATAAATGAAAAATTAGATGGGGCAATGCCTAACTGTCTTGTTCTCTCTCTCTTTGCCTGTGTAAATGAGAGAGTGTTAGGTTTATTTTAGCAGTCTTGCATGTGCTGATTGGCACAGTGAAGCCTCCCAGAAGGCATGTGCAGGTGTCACGTTCCTTTTGCTTCATCCGCCATCAGCTGAGAGCTGAGTCTTCAGGAATATCTGGCTTCTGCTGGCAGTCCTCCCTGCGTTGCACCAATCCTCTGTCATGCAGTCACTCAGTCGATTAGAAGAGAAGGATTGGGCAGACGATGATGGCTGACTGAACTGAGCGCTACAGTATATGTGCATGCCTAATGCAGTAGGGGTTTGAATTTTTAGGAAGTGGACCAGTCAAGCTGTCACGAGCCAGGATGTTAAATAAGATGAAAGTAGTTCATCTGCACAAAAACAATTTAAGTTGTGCTGGAAGTAAAGGAATATTAAACTTCAGCATACTATGCAAGTCATTTTGGGACTAGTGCATTACATTTTTCAACCTTTCTAAAATGTGCCAGCCCAGGTTCTGTCAGTTCATGCTGTCAGTCAAAATGTCAGATGACCTCCAAGTTGTGCTAAGGAGAAGTGTCAAAGCGGGGAAGTGACTACTGGGCGAAATGTGGGACAAAAAGGAAACTGAGCAGCTTCCTCTGGTCTGCATGTGATCACACATGCGGAAGCTGTTCATTTTTCTCCACAGTTCAATGTTTGCACCGGATTTCTTTTGGACAATGACAGTTGATGATGATGTGACCGTAAAGTAGGTTGATTTGCATTAGGTATTCTAGTTCATGTTTTTACCTCCATTGATTTGGTGTTGCCTCGCTGACCTCAAAGGGGTCGATCTCGCCTGTGATTATGTGCTGACCATGGATGCATGTTTCTCCCTAGGCGGTTGAGTCAGAGGCCCACGGCAGAGGAGCTGGAACAGAGGAACATCCTCAAACGTGAGTGTATTTTACAGCTAAACTCATCCATAAAACATTATCTTGAAGCTGCTAAAGTCAATTTACATGTGATAGCAGTTAAACCGTCAAAATGTTCTCTCCGTTTACCCCTGTGATGCTTCATTAAACGCATTGTAGCAAAGCACAAGTCTGTATTTGTAGCAGCCTTTTGAGCATGCAGGCTTCATATAGTGTAGCCTGGTTATTTGAGAGGCCTAGTTATGTGAAAGCTAGTGGCATACATCTTCCCCTTTATTCCTTCTTGGTCTGCCTTTTCATCTGAGGCAGGCAGGCAGGCAGCAGGGCTCCCTGAGGAGTCGTGTCCAGAGAGACTGGTTTCTTAGCTCAAACACATGCGGTATCAGAGAGAAGCAGTTCTGTAGCCTGGGACTCTGCAGCTTTCACATCAAAGACTGATTTACCAGCAGTTCCTGCTCTCCCAGAGGCTCCTGTGTGATTGGCAGAGTGCAGGGGAAAAACACAAAGTCTAAGAATTCATGAGTGACAAGTCATGTCCCCCTTCCCCTCCCCCTCCCCATCACTCATTCACACACAGCACCAAGGTTAAACAAACAGGGCTTTATTTTATTGAGAGGCACCTTCCGGAATCCAAAAGTATGAGTAGCACTAGAGCTACAGTGTGTGTTCAGCACAGACACAAATGCAGTATGGCTGCCGAAGGTTTTGCGGACAGGAGCAATGTCCTTATGTGCTTCTTGTTTATTTTTTTTTTCCTTTTAACTTGCTCTTTCTAAGCTGGAGGGTTCTGCCTTGGTAATTGGCTTGGAATATATCCTGCACATGGTTGAAGTCTAGTGAGATGCAACAATTTAGTCTTGAGAAATACTGAATGAGATTTATAATATCAACCCATTTTTTCTCTTAAAAAGAAAGCAATTTATATTAAGTCAATCACATGTATATAAACAAGAACAGGAAGCCATGGGACAACTTGAAAGCAGCAAGGCAGTCGTTTTCTCCTGATAAGCAATGCTAGTGCTTCTGCAAACAGCCAATGATGAGAAACAATTTTAGGCTTTAAGAAACATATCAAGTTTTGTGTGCCTGCACTGCATTTTAATCAGCCATGCATTATGCAAATCGGGTGTTTATTCCCTTTCTAGTACTTTCCAAACATTTCCTAAGCAGCCCACTCAGCGCATGTGCCTGTAGTCACAGTATGGCCCATCATCTGTGTGTTTCTCCACAGCTCGCAACGAGCAAGAGGAGCTGGAGGAGAAGAGGGAGATAAAACGAAGGCTAACACGAAAGGTAAGACCAAAATAGCCCCAAAAAATGCGACATGCAGTGTTCCCCATAGGTGAACGGAACCGCCTGTGCTCACAGTTGTTGTTTAAGCTGTTGGAGGGGGCAAATTGTTGGCCAGGCAAAGCAAACACCAGGACAATGATTCATCGGAGGTGAGAAGCGAAATCTGTGAAGTCAGTGGCAGGCCTAACATCCTGGCTCCCCAGGGGACGCTGGTGTCCTTGTTGCCCTTGGCCCTTCTGAGTGTTTGCTGCCAGATCCCCTCTGCCCCATAGGGAGGTGTTGAGCATGTTCCTATCACTTTCAATTGCATAATAGCACTTTCTGCACACCTGCGGACATGCTGCTAAAAACAAACATCTCACACTTGTTTGAGGGATTTATTCTATTCCCTTCATGCCTTATTATATGGAGTATATACACTACCAGTCAAAAGTTTGGACACACCTGATTGAATGTATATTGTTTTTCTTTATCTTAAAGCCATTTTGATCTAAAGGCTTATGCTTAAATGCTTGAAATTTTTTCTTAGACAAATATAAATAGTGAAGTTGATGCCTATGTATGAATTTCTTTCCAAAGCCATCAAGGCAAAGGGCGGCTACTTAGTTTTGATTTGTTTAACACTTTTTTGGTCACTGCATAATTCCATTTGTGTTATTTCATAGTTTTGATGTCTTTACTAATATTCTAAAATGTGAAAAATAGTAAAAATAAAGAAAAATGTGTGTCCAAACCTTTGACTGGTATTGTATACAGTATATATGCAGTGTAGAAACTTTATAGTCCTCCAACAACTGGTGCTGTATGTTTAAACAAAAAGCTCATTGTCTACCACACTAATTTAATTTATGGGACACTACCAATGTAGGTAGCTAACATGGACTGTAAGACTTGAGTCTATGAGGATTCTGAAAATTAGCTGTTAACTGTGTTAGTGGCCAGGAATACTCTTCCCTGTTTCCTGTTCCCCAAATGTTTTGTTCCTCTTGTTCCAGCTGAGCCAGAGGCCCACTGTAGAGGAGCTGAGACAGGCCAAGATCCTCATCCGATTCAGTGACTACGTGGAGGTGTCCGACGCCCAGGACTACGACAGGCGGGCAGATAAACCCTGGACCCGGCTCACAGCAGCTGACAAGGCCAGTATCCCTGGGATTAGATACCCAGTCATATAGTTAGATTGGGATGATCTATTGCACAGATTCCTCCTCGCTTGAGGTAACCTGATTTCAAACCTCTTCATAAAGAATTATGATCCCCTTCCCCCCATTGTACCTCATTTGAGTCAAGCAGCCCATAATGCAGGAGAATAATGGCTGAGGGATTTGTTCTCCTCTCCTCCTATGGTTGTTCCACCTCAGCTGTTTTGTTCCCCATTGTGAGTAAACACCCTTGAGCGGTCCTGCTGCTCACTGCCCAATGGTTCATGCCTCTGACTTTTAATGAGCTCCTGAGTTTGCGGAGCAGAGATCCTGCCTCCATTGCTCCGGTGACGTGCGGCTCTGAGCATGCCAGGTCACACCTGAGGACCACTCATGTGAAAAGCACGGGGATACAGCATTTGGTTACGCAACAGCTCCCCCTTACATAAGAGGGTAATCGGACATACAGTGCCTCAGGACCCTCTCAGCCTCGGCTTTGCTCTGCTGACATTTTTCTGCTTCTGCCACCTAAGGCTAGCAGAGATTTGAGTATTGTATCTCCTCCAGCCGCAGGAGCCTAGCATCCCACCCAAGACCGGAGACGTCCCCTTGAGTCATACTGATTAGAAGCTGCATTGACATCACCCGGCTGGGTTGCTGTCACACATGACATCATAACCGGGACTTAAGGTTATTAAAAAGGCCCCAACACATTGATTTGCTTCCTGGAACTTTGACTCATCTCCGTAGAGTAAAATCACTTGATGACTTATTGTTGATTAGATGTGCACTTTCAAACTCTCTTCACAGTCATCTGGAAGGAGAAATTGATTGTGTAACTGGATGAGTAACCATCCTTCAGTAAACACAATAGGTGCCCTTGAGCAAGGCCCTTATCCCCCCACTGCTCCAGTGGTGCTGCCTAGTGGCAAACAGTAGCAGTATGATCTAAGATTTGTGATGTTTTTCCACCCTGAAATAAACTGCTTAATATATGACAATATGTGACAACTAAACATCCTGCTTACATGTATTTTGAGGTTCTAAAATATTTGTTTTCATTTATAATGTTTGGAATAAATCTGTATTTTCCATCAACAAGTAAAACTCTTCAAGAACATATGTGAATATACAATTATCATAGTCAAATAAATTAAGAGCTGTATATGTGTGCGTGCATATGTTTTTAATCTATGTAAATCCATGGTTGTTCACAGATAATTTCATTACATTGTAGTTAAATGGACAAACTTACTAGCCAACTAGACCAAGAACAGATTGTATATTATTGTTCTCTCAGATGTCTCAGAAGGAGGAAATTGAAGAGCCTTGTGAAGTGCGAAGATAATGGAGTAGAATCATTCATGGCATCCAGATAAGCGTAAATGATGCATGAAGCATGCTAAAAGGAGGTAGAGTCGGGGCTCAGAGGCTGCAGTTTGTGTGCTACCCTTTGCTATGTTCTTAATCTCCTGTCTTGTTTGTCCTCTGCAGGCAGCTATACGGAAGGAACTCAATGACTTCAAGAGCAACGAGATGGAAGTGCACGAGTCAAGTCGCCATTTAACCAGGTAATGCTCGCTCGTGCAGATCTGTCGCAGCCATTAGACTGCATGTGGCGATGCACGCCCGAATGTCACGGCATAAGACACAGATTGGGCGGTGTTGTAAATACTTAATATACAGCAAGCTTTATTCACAAAGCTATTGACTGTGCAGTGAGTTCTTAAACTGATATTCAGACTGAATGGCATTTCGTTCCATTATTCAGCCTGAGATCACCTCCTCGTTAGCCGTTTTCTGTGTGTTATCCGGCCGCTGTGATGTTATTTTCAGTTACACTGATGCTGGATATATTTACTAACTTCGATAAGAATGTCGGCCATTTTTGTGATTTCAACAAATATTATTCTGCCTAAACGGCAATTTAAAAACTGCTGCACAAACGATTCAAACTTCCGTCCCGCCCCCAAAGGCACTGATTGGCTCGATTGTTTCTCCAAGAGAGAACAAGCCGTTGACTAGAGCAACACCAGACTCTCTGAATCGCCTAACAAAATGGGCTCGAAGAGTGGGCGGGATGCGATTCAGGAGTCTGGAACCAGGCTAGTGAGTTCTAGCTGAGGCGATGGAATGTAAAGATGTATTGACATGCTGCTTCTTCATGTTTCCCCTTCAAGGTTTCACAGACCGTAGTAGACCACAACTGTCTCGAGCAGTGCCGGACTGGCGCTCTCCTCCACTGAGAACCTTAAGTGCTGGACAGTAAATGGTGCCCGTTTCTACAATAAGGCCATGTCTTCTGAAATGCCTTTTTCAAGACCCACACAACTGAGTCGGTACTACACCCAAGATGCAGACACCCACTACTTCATACACCGTAGTAGCACATAATGACTCCAGTTGACTCACATCGCCCCTCTGTGGAATTGACCAGACTGTCTCGTAAACCCCCTGTGCTGAGCTCTCAGGCAGGCGCTCAGTTCTCTGCAGACCGGAGAATGGGAGAGTTTTGTTTGCAATTGATTGACACTTTCTACGTCTTATTGAGGGCCACGGTAACCGTGTGGCCCTCATCTCGGTTCATCAATAACACCAGTGGACTTGATTCAGATACTGCTCTCAGTGGACATTACTGCTGTTTTTATCCCTCCCTTTATGCCGTCACTCTGGGCCCCTCTACCCCTCGGAGTCAGAACGAATGTGGACTCTGCGGGAGGATGCAGGGTTTGTTCTTTGGAGCTCGCTGTCGGCAGGAAATCCATCTTTACTGCTCATACTGGAGCTTTGGAAATGGCTTAGAAAGACACGTGGGAGGGAGGGGTCCAACATTAGAATCATGTGCAATATTTTCTCTCTGCTTTTCTTAGGCTATAGCACCCTCTGGGTTTCCCTCTGTGTCATTACTATGTAGTCCCGACTACTTCTCTTCCCTGATATGTGCAATTCCCACTGTACCGACAATGTTGACATCTAATTGCTAACTGTGAATTTGAGAGTTTGGGCAACGCCTGCACTCTCTCCAAATGTACATTTTGTTTATACTGAGGTAGGAAAGTAACAAAGTTAGAAGAATCATGCTTGACTAAGTTTCATTCATGTCAGAATCTATAAATCTTATGGAAAAAATGCAGCTGGCAGATATATTCTGCATCCAGTATGTGCAACAATTTATTGCTTTTTTATATTATTTTGTCTGTTTTTGATTGTTTTTGATAGAGGCACTTGGATTTTAAACACTCAAGTTACACGTCTTCAGGGGATGTCGCAGCTCTTTGGTACGGGTGATTTTGGAACAGAAGATCCTAGAACCAAGAGCTGGGCTCACCATGTTGTTGTTCACATATTTTTCTTGTTTTCAGCTGTATGTTTAATGATCTTTACTCAACAGGTGCACTGTATTACACATTATACTTTTGCATTCATACTCTTATTTATTTATGAGCTTTTGAATAAGCAATATTCCTTCTGTTTGTAGAGAAAAGTTAAACTGCAGGTGTTATCCCCTTTTATTTTCTACTCTGCTTGTATTCTACCCCTCACTTCAGGGTTTTTAATTTTCTTTTATACTTTATATTCAGAAGGCTTTAGTCAGTCAGGAGGACTTTTCCTGCATTTTCTTGATTGGTCCACCTTAAAATCTGCCTCTTCAGCAATTTTTGCTGACACATTTTCAGCCAATATTGGATTAAATTCTCAATTCCATATGATTGAACATAGTAATGCCATCTCAGTTCTGAAAGTTGAGTACAGATTTTAGTGGATTCAATGAGTCAGGGTTTTTAAATCTCATCACTAGAAAGATTTGCACTGGTTAAGAGTTTGGCTTTACAATGGCCACTGTTTTTAAGGTCAGGACTCATATGCGTAAAATGTTGTTGGAGTTCTGATCTGTGACCAGTTTGCCTCTTAACTTTAATGGTCTTGTTACCTGATCACTAATCCTAAACCAGTATTCCAATGCTCATAAGCTTTATGTATACAGATTATTATTTTTTTTTACTTTATTACTTTTAAAGTTGCAATATGAAATTCTTGTTTGTCATATGAAGAAACGTAGTAGAGGTGAAGGGCTGTTGGCCACCTACTATAATGCATCTGTCTGCAAAGAAAAATTTATGCTCCCTCATTTTCAAGGTCTCCCGCAGTGTAGGATAGATGACCCAATAAAAACTGAGAACATAGAAAATGGTTATGCACTTTATGGTTTATACGAACAAATAGGGGTTTTGATAAAGAGCCTGGAGGAATTTCTCTCCAGAAATAGTACACAGGTTGTTCTCATTTGCATTGTCCCCATTTTATTTATTGATTTTCTTTTTTTATTATTATTATTCATTCTCAAAATTTCATTGGGTCACCTAATCACAGAGCCTTTGAAAGATGAGGTTGCATTTTTTGCTAGAACCAGCTTCCGTATGATTCCAGCATCATGCCATTTCTTGGAATTTTCCGTGCATATGTTCAGGACATAGAGATTAATATAAATGCATTTATCCAAATACACGCCAATTCTGTCGTTTTCAACACTGAGAAACTATTTGAGCCACTGGGCTGAGCATGAGGTTATCCATTTTGCTGGAATCAAGGAATATGAATTCAGCAATAATCTGTTTACTTTTACATGTTGGTGGAGAGATTGAACAAATTTGAAAGTGTTCTTTTTTTCTCACTTTTGAAATACAGATTACCATGTAAAGGATACGTCATGTCTATTAAATTCCATTTCTGAATGCATTTGCATTGTATGCTTCATCATTTTAAGATAAAAATCATAGGCGTTGGTCTGATGTCCAGGTTCCCAGTCTTGCATATGTTGGCATTTTTAAGAATGCTCACACATTCAAAACCCTGGATATGCCTACAGAAAATCCACTTCTTCAGACTAAAATGTAAGTTTGCCATAGACCTACTCAAATTATGCTGCTTTGTATAGGTTCCAACACCACTTAAAAAAAGTTCAGCTGCATCTAAGCTACATTGTTGAAATTTATACCAAGTTATTTTAACGATTATTTGCAATCTGGTTTGCTTGAGGAATTGCTCCTGTATTAGACTTGTTATGCCTCTTCCTCTCTTTTTAATCATATCCTCCTGTAAGGCCTGTATTACTCCTGCAATATACTTCATAGCCTACGCCATTTGGATTTGGATAATTACAGTTCAGGAGAAACCCATTCAGGCTTAGACTATGAGCTAATTTTGTATCAATATTAGCATCCTTGCACACAGTCATGGGCCTGGAAAGCACAGAGTTGCCCCATCTTAAACTGAAAATGATTGACTTCTACTGCAAACAAAATAATACACGTTCATTAAAAATCTGCTTAATGAGTTGGATATAATGGCCTATAAAAATCTAGGCTAGATAAATCATCTTAACGAGGTTGATGTAGGATACTAGCCTATAAAAATGTAGGGTAGTATGTGGGTAAGATTTGAATTTTGTTAAACTACCATTAAATTTCTGCTAAATATTGGCCTAGTAATTGTACCACATATCTCCCCAATACTGCTGGTAGCATAGTTGTTTATTGGAGAAGTGAGGGGGTTCAAATGCAGCAGGCTAACTTGGTGATAAGGGATGCTGTCCTTCAGCCTGAAGGGTTCAAGCCCCTGTGACACATGTCTGCCCTGCTGTAGTGTCTTTGAGCATGATGCTGAACCCCTACCAGCTCTGTGCTGTTCTCCAGCTGACCTGCACTCTGTGTCCCTGTGGAGGGGAAAGTGGAAAGACAAGTTTCTCCTTCAGGAATCAATAAAGTATAACAAAAAATGTAAGCTAATAAATTTATCTTCCCATCCAAAGTATAGTCACTCTTTATTATACCAAAATACATGGGATCTGAAAGCACTTTTAACATTGGTTTAAAATATATACAGTACATCCCCCAAAAGAGCACTTTCCTTGATGGAGGGCCAGTGAAGCATAAGTTGGACTTAATGGCTCCAATTATTTCCCATAGCCTACATACCACTGATTAAAATTGTATTAAAAGAGTCACCTTTGATAGACTGAGGCCAAATCCTGGTCCACAAGTTAAGGCTGAATATCGACTTATAGGTTTGACAAATGTTATCTGATAAAGTTAAACTATTTGATTGTTCAGTAAATCAGAAAGCCTGAGCTCAAAGTGTAGACTGGCAACACTGTTGTACTCAGCACCTGCCTAGTCAGTGGTACCAAAAGTGGGGTCTGGGGACCAGCAGGGGTCCTTGAAGGGGTTCCAGTGGGTATCCAGCAATTTAATTATTTTAATCCCTGGACGTTAGCACAATGAGAGAATGTATAAGGATGAGTCAGGTGAGGTTTCACTCTCCCCAGCTGGTACCTCCACATCTAGACAGGTAGGCCTAGCCTACATGAATCTGTACCAAGTCATATCCAACCACAAAAAATCTTGGATGGGTTTCCTTTCACCGCGGTCTTATGCAATGGAAATCCATGGTCTATCTAAAGCTTACTTGTGGCTTCTTCACATGGGAAAGTTTGGGTCAACCGTTGTGGCTTATACAACTCCACTAGATGGCGAGAAATACAATAGAATAGAGCAGAGACTGTGCCGGTCGTCATGGCCTTGTGAAATGGCGTCCTGATGAGATGGTGCTGAAGTTATTTGCCTCGTCACCACTAGTCTAAAATAATTACAGCGTACAGCCCGACGTTTCCAAGCAGTTGAATTGGAAACTAGGCCTACAATTGAAATGAATTTAAGAAAAAATCGAGTTGTACATTTCACATGCCTAATCCATATGGGTCACGAATGAAGGAATGAAAGAGCTGAAAGGTTTTGTCTTCCACGGACCCTTCAGTGCTCATATTCAACAGTTAACTATGAGAGTTTTCCATGATAAATTGTGTTGGCCAATCATTATTCAGCACTGAACACCTGGCAAAGTATTGCAATTAGGTAATTTTCTTGTTGCGTTGCCCCGACGCACGCAAAGACCAATACACGCACACCTTATGGACGCACACAGGTAGCTGAGGTATGTGACTACAGCACATTGATAAGGGGATGTGCCTATGTGGCTGCACACTGAACACTTTACAGCCTCAGAGTTTACGCCTCTTATTGTACAGCGCATCTGTCTACTGGAGCGGAGTCAGCTCTGACTGGGAAATGTATTTTTGAACATCATGTTGTTTCACAGCAGCGATTGCAGCATGCGCGTTCACGCAATACACTTCCCACAATGCAATGCGTTGTTGTTAGCGACCCCATCTTGTGTCCTCCTCATGAATATATAGCAGTCAGTATTTGCGTAAGAGGTCGGCCGACGTTCATTTCATATTCTAGCATAGTATTTTGGTCCAAATGAGACGCACAGTCACGTCTCCGCCCTGATCTGTCCCTACGCGTCCTGCCTCTTCCTAGCGAATTTAATCGGGAAAATGTTTTTTTGGAGCAGCGGAGGAGACTCCGACAGGGAAACGAAGGCAAGAAGTGAATGACTACTGGTGGGATAAGTAAGCAACACCGCCCAGTTGGCGGACATTTACAACGTTGGGACCACATTCGGGCTTTTAAATGTAGAGGTTGGATGTGTAGCCAAGTGCGCACCGTTATATATTTAGTGTAGGCTACTTTTCATTCGCAGAGATGGAAAGTGTGCAGGCTGTCACTGAGGATGGCGCGTCGGATGGAGGCGCGACCAAGTTAATAAAGAAGCCCAGCGGACTGTCTGTCGCCCGGGGGACTCCAGCGGATGATGGCGGTGGACATTTGGTAACCTCCCGCGTAGATGCAAGGAACGGGAATAGCCATCCTCATGCTGCCTCTACAGTGGGATCTAGTGCGTCAAATAAAAGTATCGCGTCTAATGGCCGGGGCTTATCTAGCAACTCCAACTCTCTCCTGTTGAGACGGAGGCGCTTGAAGAGGAACCTCTCCGCCGCAGCTGCAGCCACCGCCACCTCAGCTGTCACCGCCGCCTGCAGCGCCAAGATGAACTCGGCCCTCTCCTCTGCGTCTTTACATACCCGGAGTCTGGATAGGAAGACACTGTTGAAACACCGACAGAACATGCAGCTGCAGCCCTCTGATCGAGAGTGGGTGCGTGCTGATCTCCACAGGGGCTCCATACATGTCCACGATAGACTGACGCCCTCATATCCCAGGCCGGTTCTTTGCACGATGGACACCACGGCCGGCGAGATGGCGCTCCGTCTGAGTAAACTCTGCAGTAAGTCGGGCTCCGTTTTGCGTATATTTTGTAAAGATAGCCCCATTACTGACCAAAATGGCAACTGCAATGTGAAGTATGAATTCAGTGATAATCAATGCAAGGTGAATGAAGACGGAAGTATAAAATGCAACCATTTGACTTCCTTGGAATCCACAGAATTAAGGGGCGGCCTGTCGGGCCAGCCAAGTGACAGATTGAGACTGCTGCTCATGGAGAATGCTGATGAAAGGCAAAAGCAACAGGACATTGATGCAAAACTTTTTACCCCAGACTCAGAGTCACAAGATAACATAACCTGTTCGTTGTCAGATTTAAATTCTAATTCTAATCTGGATACCCCCAATGATGATGATTCGGAGCAGAGGAACGGAGTAGACAGCTATGGATTAAATTCTGGTTCGGATGTGGAGAGCAGTGCATTTGATGACCTCAGCTCCGGGGCCCGGCTCAGCGAGCACAGGGACTCCCTGAGTGATGACATGATCCTGGGCACAGAGGCGTCCATCCTCAGCCCCACATTTGACAGTGCCACAGAGGGCCACGACACTTATGGCAGTTCCTCGGACGAATTGGAGCTCGATTGTCCTACGTCAAGCACAAGCATTGACCCTATCCCCCAGCATCACTCCAATGGCATCAGTGCTGTCACTGCCAACTATAAGCACTGCAACGCAGGACATTTAAACGACATAACAAACAATATGGGGCCAGATAACAGACTCAAACCTCACAGTCTGGGCAGCCTGCCACCCAGCAGTAGTGCAAGCTCATTGTCAAGAGCCTGTTCTACAGGTAATACACCTGACATCCAAGATCCCGACAGTTGCCAAGATGCTGTAAAATCAGGGTCGACAGCCGACGCATGTGATTCCAGCCCCACACTCTATGTTCAGTTGCATGGCGAAGCTGTCAGGAGGCTCGGGCCAGATGAGAGGCCTCTCCAGATCCAGAGTGACTTTCTCTTTAAGCTTGGATTTAAGGACCCATGGCGAGTTCAAGAGGAAGGGATGAACACGGAAATTGGCTCCCTGTTACGTTTCTATGCAGGTAAAATATTCACTTGTTGAAATGATGCATTCTGATGTTATGACATGGTATCATGGTCCAGGCCTCTGCTTGTTCTAGGACATGTTAAGGCCCTTTTTGCAAACTACGTAACTTATTTTGGACTGCAAGCTTCTACAATTTGTAGCATTTGTAACAGGTAGTCTACCTGTATCAGAGAATGAGGCAGGTGCATTCATGCAGGTGCACGTTAGGCCATTGTACTAACAGAGCAGTTCAACACATACTTTATTTTTTTGTTTATACAGCAGGTCCTGTAGTTTTACAGGAGAGTAAGTCATGTTTCTTAATTTGACACTTTGGCTGCACAAAGGCAACAGCAGATTAAAAAGAACAGGACACATATTCCTGTTCTTATGTCCTCATCCGTTGTGAATGTTGTCAGGTGAGATGAGTGCAGCAGCACTGATATAAAGCGAGATCATCAAGATCATTGCTGCTAGACATAGTAGGCACTGACTGAGAACGCAAGTTGAAAAGAGTAGTAGCCTAAGCCTGCTTCACAGTTGTGGTTTACCATGTTCAGGTTTAACTATGTGTCCTGGCATGAATGGGCTAGAGTGAGGTTGTGGGCTAAAGGCCATTGGTTTGCCTGATCTACCTTGCCTCGGGGATATCCTTTAGATTTTCAGCACTGTTTTTTCCCTCTCCCGGCCTTGACTATCTTTGTTGGACCGTAGCAGCACGCTCTGCTCCCCTGGACACGCATGACATCGCCACAAAGCCATCGCCACAACTTATGGTGCTCAGACATGGGGCCTGTTCCGGCTTTTGCCCCATTATCATCCTAATGAAAAGGCTGAATGCCTGTGTGGGTGGATGGAGAGGAGGGGTGGGAGAGGGATGGCTGGGGGGACCATAAACCCCAGCTCTGTGGACTCAGTGAATTCTGGTCATTGAGATGCTGCGCAGAGCCTGTCCTCTTGGCATCCAGCACGGCTACTGTCACACTAACTAACTGCCTGCCAAGCTGGGTTAGTGTGCCCCTCCAAAGCTCAGGAAGCCCTTTTATTCACCACACCACTGCCTCTACTGCTGCTATTGCTGTCACTGCTGAGGGAAGTGAGATGGGAAGGGGGGGGCTGATTGGTAAAACTGTGTGTCTCTGTGTCTGTAGGACACACTCCTGCCAGACAAAGGTCTTTCAATGTGAAGGTGAATATTACATTTTTGGCACGCCTGATGTACACAGAGAGAGAGGCTGTAATGTTCCCCAACTTCCTGTCCTGAGAGGCTGTTGAACCAGAGGTCACTCAATACAAAGCTGAAAATGGCTACATGTGGTCCCATTCACCTTCACAGTCACATGCGCTCCATGACCTATTGTGCCGTTGAAAGACTGGCTGGCTTGAGGGGCTACTAGAATGAGTTCATTTAGATAGCTTCATATGACAGGCTGAGTGAGCATGTACACTTGGCTCATGTGGATGGGTGTGCGTCTATGGAAAAGCGAATGCGTGCTCCACGAGCCTGTGTCCCACGTGAGCTTGTGCAGTCAGCTGAGCTCAGCCAGCAGCGGCGGCAGCAGCAGCAGCCGCTAAAGGCGGGCAACAGAAGCCCTGATGCTCCTCTGAGGCCAACGCCTCCACATCCCATGTGAGACAGCTTAACTGTGGTCACCTGAGCTCTCTCCAGGCCCCTCAGCCACCACCCCTCAACACCCAGGCCACAGCCGCACATAACGTCTAATTCTCTTTTACCCACATAAAGAAGGGCATCGAAGAGTACTCTCATACACACACACAGACACAAACATTGTAAAGTAGAAGCAGTGCTGATGCCCTTGTGTCTTACCCCGCCCCCTCTTCCGCCTCCCCCTTATGCGATGGAAGCATGTGAGGAATGTACGCTGGCTCCTCTAGAATGTCAAGCACGTCTGCTGGGGAGGAAGTGGAGGGAGGGGGTTGTGGGTTTGGCGGACAGGGGGACACCATGCTGACACATGTTGCGCTGACTTTGAATGGTTGTCCCGCCCAGATAGTGGAGATAGGGGACGGGCCAGCCTCAGCTGACTGGCTGGCTGACTCTCAGGCGCAGCTGCCACTACTGTAGACCTCAGTCACACTAAAGGCCTTTGTATGCTTGTGCATGCAGAGCTGTCTCTGTTACAGGAAGTCCAATATCTAATCTCTTATTTATGGCTCAATAGTTCAATAGGCCTGTTATGCAATTTTTTGGGCTAGATATAATGTTAAATAAGTATGCTACTGGTAAACTGTATCTTTAAAAACCCTCAGCACACGATTAAGGGAAGCAGGAGAATGATGGGGAAGAGGCTGTTAAGAATTGTGCAGAATTACCATGATGCACCTTGCCAAATCCTATGGACAATGCAGAGGCCGGTTTGACTAGTTTGAAGGGGTCAGGTCATGCTTGGAGTGCACACACTCCGCAGTGGCCAGATGAGAGAACTCACTCTGCCCCACTAGACACACAAACACACACACATACACATGTACAGCAGGCCGCCTAGATCAAAGGGCCGCTGTCCTCTTTGGCAGGCTGACGAGTGATCCTTTCAGAGCTGCCCACACAGGAGCCTCTTATAATGCCTAGCCAGCAATAAACCTTGGTTCTTGCCACAGACTCTATTAGAGTTTGAGTACAAGGAAGAAGAGTAACAAACATACACAATATCTAATCATGTGCGCATTCTCTAGCTTAAAAGCCCCAAATGCCATAGCTCTAAATGAGATATAATTCAGCAGTGCCCCAAGAGGCTTGGTTCTAACAGGTTTGCATGACTTTACTGAGTCATAGCAATGACTCACTTGCCCATTCAGGAGAAAGCACTGCTCATAGGCCAGTGTCTCTCTGTGGCCACAGTGACAGGGCTTCTGCTGTGAGCCCAGAGCCTTCCCTAGGAGACAGGAGAGCCTCAGCACGACTAATGCAGCTGCCCCCTGCGTGGATGGCACTGTTCCCTTACCCAGAGGGGGTATGTGTGTGTGTGTGTGTGTGTGTGTGTGTGTGTGTGACAGAGAGAGAGAGAGACAGTACAGACTTGCAAGAAAAGGAAATGGCATACTGAACCCTAACACGCACTGGCACAGGGCTTCCCTAGAGGCGGAGGACCCAGAGTTCTTTACCAAACCAAAGCTCCACACTAAATTATTTAGTTTCATTAGCCTACTCGGCTTTGCAAACACTCTCATCCAGGCCAGGATGCACTTCAGCATAACCGCTGCTTTTTGTGATGTCTTTACTCACACTATTAAAGTTGAGATGTTTATTTTTTAAAAGCAATTTCTTGTAAAACTAAATTGGTGTTTAGATTCGGACTGCTTTATGACTGAAATTAATGACCACTGGCATATACTGGCCCGAAAAACCACCAAGGTAGTAATTCTTTTCAGCTCCACTCAGGTTTATAGATGAAGCCTCTGTGAAACAAAGTCAGGGTCGATAACAGTTTCAACATGTTGCACCCAATTTCCAGGTAATTAACGTGTTGTTTTCAGCATGTGCTACTAGCGAGGTTCACTTGGCAGGAAGAATCATTCATGCAGAACTGATGAAAGCACAGATATCTAATGAAAAGTTTCAACTAATGGCGCTGTTTTTACACAACAAATGTGTAACATGTGCCTGCTTTGGAATTGTTATAGGGCTGCATGATTATGGCAAAAATGATAATCCTGATTATTTTGCGAAATATTGTGATCACTATTATTAATCATGATTATTTGTCTTGAGTTCAGGAAACAAATTATTTTATTGCACTTTTGCACCAAAACATATATTTTCACTTTTTTCAGTGCAGTATTTCTTAGAGTAGCAGCAGCTAAAACATCTTGTTTTCACTCTCACTGTCTTACTCTTATTGTAATCCTTATACAGAATTCAAATAATGAATTACTGCTTTATTACATTGGGGCACAGCTAGAACCTTAAGGCAAGCTTTGCACAGAATCTGTACTTGTTTGTCGTCATCTGGTTTAGAACCAAAGCATCTCCGGGTGACGGGTGAATGATGAATGAACCACCTTTAGGAACTAAAACGTTTTCATGTGCAGACTCAGGAGAAGGATTTTCCTCTCTGATTCATTCTTTTCCACTTTACTCATCGCTACCTTTTTCCAAAGATAGTCTATGTGAGATTTCCCTCTTTCTTTCACCAGAGCTGCCTGCTTCTCCATCTTAACTTTCATTCTGCTGACGTGAGTGCACATTGCGCATTCAAAGGTTGTGATTGGTCGCGTGTAATGGAAGAGCTTGATATACCACACCAGGACTTTCAGGAGAATTGAAAATATAACAAACTCAATATCGCCGAATTGTTACCATATTTCTCAAATGAAAGGTTATGATTAAAGCAAATAAAATTATAAAGTAGGGAAAAAACACAACAAAGACAGTGGATCAGGAGTAATGGAAGAAGCCTAAATCCCACTGATATTTACATGACCATCTACTATATTCCATGTAGACACATTCATGTCAACAGATTGAAAATGTTTGAAGATAATACCAGTTCGATTGATCTGTAAGCTTTGAGGAATCTGATTTCTGGACCGTGTCTTTCCACTCTTACCTCAGGCATTCTCTGAGGAGTCAGTGGCTGGTGGCGTGATGACTTAAAGGACTCTGCAGGGTTTAAAGGCTTAATGAAGCTCCCAGCTTTCTGAAGCAGGCTCTGTGGCAGCCATTAAGCAGAGAACCGCTCGCTCCGTCTTGTCTGTGCCACATCGCTGTCATCATACGCTCAGCACACCAGATTGGTCCCACACTCACACTTGCATCTTCACGAAAACATTTCCGAAGGCAAAAGGAGAACAGTTTGCCTATGTTTGCCACTTTTTTTTTGCATGGTCACTCATTGGTTGTCTTAGTAACAATATGAGGATCCCTCCCAGGGTCTTAGTTAGCGGGCCTTTTGTCAATTCAAATTAGGATATATTACTGACTGTGGTGTCAGTGTTACTTTAATCTGCTTAGTTCATCAAGATCACTGCATCTCAATGAATGCAAAACACTCCTGGGAGAAGTTTGCAGCAGTGAGGCACTAGGCTGCATCATCCCTCCTCACGTCCATGTCATCACCTGACAGCTAATGGTCTTCCTAAATGGCCCATTGCTGCTGAGTCATTATGTAATTGTGTAATCAGATTTCACACGTTCCAAAGCTCAAATCCAATATGCATGTGCTTGCGCGTACTATGGGTATGCCCAAGATAAAAGCGAGCAAGGGGGCAATTAAGCAATGGATTTGTGTTCTTTATGTCTCTTCACATGCGAGCCACACGTGTAGCGGTGGTCTTTGCTGGAATGTGGCCATACAGTCTCAGTCCTGAGCTAGATGCATGTATCTCTGAGGATGCGCACGTGTGTGTCCAGTAAGGGAGACGCTGAGAGGATGGTGGTGTCAGCTCGAAGCAGTTACAGCCAGGGGAACTGCTTTCTGTCCAATATAGATTGCCTTCTTGGCTGACATCCTCCCTCCCTCCTCTTCTCTCTCACCGAATCTTCCTCCCTCTCTCAATTTCTCCCATGATCGGTCCCCCTCCCTCTCCTCTCGCTATCCTTCCTCTCATCTCCTCCTCCCTCACACCATCTGACAGTTTCCATTTATCTTTCCATATCTCTTTATCTCTCCCTAGCTTTCTTCTTTTTTCTTCATCCCCGTCCAAGGATTACTGGTCACCCTTATCATTGTCTTTATTTGAAAAAAAACAAAAACAAAACAAAAACACAAACAGCTCATTGCTTTTTTCCCTGTACAGTTACCTATTTCTACAAGTCCAACTCCTCAGCACACCTACACCTCTCTCTCACTGTCTTGTCTGTCAGTTTGTGAGCCTTTCTGAAAAAGAAGAGTGAGAGTGTGCATCCTTTGGTGTGCAGTTGTGTTTGTTTGTGCCCCTTGCGGAAGATAGTGGGGAAAGAGACAGAAGGGCATGCAATTGAAGTCAACATTGCTTTGTGGTAAGCAGCTGAATCTAGGCTAAAGAATGTCATGCTGATATGTCACTCCTGTCTTGCTGCCGGCTCGTTCTGAGATGGGGAGTTGGGGAAGGGGGTGGGGGAGGGCAGGAGCTTTTCTGCCCTATGGGGATGGCCTGCCTTCTCAGCTGTCTGTCAAACTGCCCTTGCCGAATGCTCCCGAGAAGCCTCGGAGGGCTGGAGTGGGCGGTGCTTGTGTGAGTACTGGCAGTGAAAGGGTCTTCCTTCACAGGGGCCAAGGAGTAGGCTGACTGTCCCTGAGCTGAGCCCCAGTCCCTGCCTTCACCACATGCAGGAGGGGGGATTAGAAGTAGGCCAGCAGGGGTTCACTCTCCCCAGCTTTGATCACCAGCAGCACAGCCTAATACCCGACAACATCTGCAACTCTCAGCATTAAAGCGGCCCCAAACTCTGATTAGGGAACATGCTGCCTGCTTGCCTGCTGGAGTACTACAGGACAGAACTGTGTCAAATCCCAGATGCAAGGTCCTTAAATGCCATCGCTCCACTGGTGCTTGAACTGATTCGTTCTACCAAGCCTGGGTCCCCGGAGAGGCCATTTCGGATTGTGTTTAGGATTTCAATTCCTAAACACACACGTTTTGGAATTGCGGACGGGTAGGATCAGCTCGATGTTCTTTGTGGGGCAGTTGTCTATTTGGGGATTTTGTTTTTACAGAGGCGTCTTCCTGCCCAGTGGAAATACAGGGCTAAATGGATAGGTGTTTTGCTTGATAACCACTCGCAAAGTTCATTGTATGAATGGAATTCAAAACATTACCAAACTGTTAGCAGAATCTGGACAAAGCTAGATAAGGTGTGTTTGGGTGGAGCTGAGCTTGTTTCTATGGACTGTGCTCTAATAGAAAGGGGCAGAGTTGTTGATATCAAATGACCTAGTTTAAAGTTCAGCTCCTTCAAAAAATGCAGTAGTACAAAGCTGCTAGTTCCTCATTGGCCAATGTATCTTTTTACAGAGAGGCTTCGAACACAAATGGAAGGACACAGTCACAAGCTTTTGCACAGTTTGGTTGCATACCAATAGCTAATCCACAGGTACACTGTGGCTGTTAGTGGATCCACAGTACATCATTCTCATAAATGTAACTGTAACAATTCCAAATCATTAGTGCATTGTCAGTGTTACAAGGTGTTACAGTGTTACAGTGATACAGTGTTTACATGGGCTACATCTGCCAAGCAAAAAGCCCAGTTTTAGGCCCAGATACAGCAGCACAGTTGCCCCAGGACAGAGAGCCCAGGATCCAGCAGCCCCCCCCCGCCCCCCCCATGTGTAGCCAGTCTCAATCATTAACACGGTAGTTTGCTTGTTTCTTGTTTCCTTTAAGCTGCATGTGCACTTTGATAATTACTCAGGCCCTGGGAAAAGAGGAGCTGTCACCTGCCACACCAGGAAGCTCGCTCTCTGTCTATCTCTCGCCCTCTCCCCCCCTTCCCATTTTATTTCTCTGTTCTCTTTCGCTCTCTTATTCTTTGCCTGCCAATCTTCCTCTTTGTCTCTACTTGTTGTCTCTATTGTGGTGTCTCTCATTAATACAGTTGTTCTATTATCTCTCACTCTACTACCACTCAATTCTTCCCGAGCTCTCACTGCATCCCAGTCCCTCTGGTTAAAGACTTCCCCTCTTTAGTTCTTTCTCTCACTATCCTTCTCTCTGTTCTCTTAACCCCCACCCCACCCCCCCACCCCCTCTCTCAGTGCCACTGTGTTCACATGGCCCCTGCATGTGACATGAAGCTGAGCCAAAACACCCCGGATGCCCGCTTCAGCCCTCCACTGTTCCAGACCTCGTTAAATTTTAAACAAAACAAAAGAAAGGAAAGGGTGAAAAGAGAAGAAAGAAAAAGCAAGCACGTGGGGCCAGGGGAATGTGCAACAACATCAGAATCTCATTCATTCACTCCTTCAGTCCATGTGCATCATCAAGAGAGCACAGCCCTTTAATTCTCGCTCTGCCCCTCCTCTCTCTTCTTGTGTGAAAGCCTTCCTCTCTCTTCCTCTCACTCTCTCTCTCCTTTCTCTCTGCTCTGAACTGGACTGATTGTAGCTTTAACCACAGATCTGGGATCTGATTACTCTCTGGCCCGTCTAAATGTTGTCCTTTTGTGGGTTTAAAGAACAACTGACTCCATAGCTGTTGTCTTCACGGGCAACTTCCTTCTCAACTGCCCAAAGGCAACCGCTGCCCACTAACAGCAGATCTTAAATTAGATTACCCTACCATGCCATATTCTTATCCTTCACGGGATAGGAGAGTCATTGAACTTGAAACAATGAAAATTACTATTTACCTTTTTCTTATTGCTTGTACTCTTCCTTTCCATGCCAGCTCTGCAACACCATCTCCTTAGTGCTCTCCACTCTTTACTTGTCTCTGTCAAATGAATGCTACACATCAATATGGCACTGTTTAATATAAAGTACCTCACAACATGGAACAACTTGATGACTGCAACATCCCCCGGCTCATTGCCTGATTTCGCAAAGCCATAGTAGTCCTCCATAGCATCTGATAATGAATGTCATTAGAGGTTAAATACAAACAACAACAAAGATACCTCTCTGTGTGTCTGTGGCTTAAGCCAGGGCAACTGGGAACTGAAACCGGCTTGACTGCCTTTCACTTTGGATCAGCAGCAAATATTTTTACAATTAATGGTGCCAATTATTTAATTCTCATAAAACACAGATAATATAAACACAGAGATTCCTAGTATCACGTATAATGCATTAGAATGAATGGGAAAACATTGGAATTAGTCGGGCCAACTTTACTGTCAAAGTGAAAGCAACAGCATGTTTTGCTGTTTGATAAGCTTCTTGTTTAGAAGAGTAACTTGCTTTTCCACTGGGTTAACTGATATTAAAATTCGCTGTTTCACTTCTAAGGCAACTCCGGTATGTTCCTGCACCGAACTGACCCACTTGCCAAAATACCACTACATATTGGTGGTAAAATGCTCACATGTTCTGACAGAAGTATCTCAACTTGGATCTAGGGGTAAGACTTGATTTCAGATAGCCTAAATAGTTTTACATGTCCCTGTTTATGAGCAATGCAAGTTCAGACAGGAACGTCAAGCAGGCTGCAGTTTCTGGTCCGCCCAGCAGAATATCCATGACACCAATCACACACACTCTCCACGATAGGCTGGACTATTATACTACTCTGGTACTCACCCAGTCTGTTGCTCACTCTGCGCAATCCATTGCTGAGATCTGCTGCTCTGCAATCTATTCTAGTACTGCATCTATGAAAATGTTGCTGCCGCCTACTTAGATCTGCTCGTATGCACTGGGGGATCCATGTACTCCCTGATTGGTAGCTCATGCTCAGTGCGCAGGCAGTACATAAAAACAAATCTGTTCACTGCCAAAACCAAAAAATGCTGTGTCATCTTCTCAAAATAAATTGCATAATTGCAATATGCGTGTAGTTGTCCTGACTGTGTTTATCACAGTCCTCTTCCCCCTTTTCCGAAAGCTGAGTGAGTAGCTGGATTGACACCTAGGCTTTATTGAGCATCGACCCAGTAACAGAGGGACGTTCCTGTTAACACAAACTGCTTTATCTCTTCATAATGCACAAATGTATGTAGTCAGTGTGTTCCTTTGGGAATCAGCGAGGAGTGTCCGTTATATATGCAGATAAGGAGCCTCAGCATACATTGCTGGATATGTGAAACTATGAAATGTAATGTAAAACTATGATAAAAACCAATGAGCATCACAGATTTTTTTTTTTCGCACACGTCTGGAGATAATTCCAGTGCAGGAAAGACAGTGTAACAAGACTTGCCTCGGTCATCGGTAACCAGACACACAGTTGGGTGTCGGCCCTCTGTCCAGATAACTCTTATCTGTCCACCTTAGACTTAACAGAAGCCCCAGACTGACACATAACATCACACTGTCCTCACCTTTGACCTTTAGACATCTGACCCTGCTGCTGCTGCTCACTTATTATGCCCTCAGTCACTGATTTAGACAGACACTGACTGAGTGACTGACGTACACACACATGCACACAACCCTCATCACATTATATGAAGAGACAGACAAAGGGGCTGGGAGGCGCTGCAGCGGCAAAATAATGTGACTACAGTTCAGCGAGGGGGACTGTGATGGGCTTGTGTGTGTGTGTGTGTGTGACACATTGTATTCAACTGTAGATGCTGGGATGTTGTAAGAGTGAAGTTCATTGTCCTTATTATGTCAGCATTACGTCCTAAAGGTACACTGACCTGGAGTTACTCTTTGAAGGACTGATTATGGACAGCTTGGCTGTTTGGCTTGAGTGTCAGATCTGTTAACAGCGAATTCAAGATAACGGTACTGAGAGGGAGACACTTAAGAAAGCACATTTAGAAAAAGGCAATATTGACTGAGTATACGTGTGATCTTGTGAGAAAGACAAAGAGAGTGACAAAGAACGAGGGACAGAGACTGGCAAGCTCTGAATGTAAAATGTCCCAGCTCCATTTCTATCAGCGACAGGCATTATTAATGCAGTGGTACAAATGAACAGGGAAACCCAGGGCGACAAACAGGCGGGAGCCGCTGCAAGGTAATTAATCACCGACATACACATAAACACACACAGACGCGCATACCACACACCATCAGCTCTAACCTTTTGCGCAGCGTCAGAACCTTTGGTGCCTTACCAATTAGCGGCCTCATCTTGCCACTTTAGCCTCGCGATCAGAGAGAGGTGTTGTCATCCCGCTTCTTCATCACTACTCTCCCTTCATCCCTGGCTCTCGCATTTCACCCTCCCCTAGTGCACTTCCCAGGGGGGTTGAATGCTAGTGGAGTAAACCTAAACCTCTGTGTCTGGGAGGGGGGTTAATGTACTGGTGCTTAACACAACAATACCTCACGTCCATCTCTCTCGCTCTCTCCCTGTCTCACACGCTCTCCCCATACAGTCTACGGCACCGTGCTTTATCTAGGCTCTATATAGCGCTGTAGAGACAGGCTGCTGCTGGACACAGGCCATTAACAACTGCTGAGTGACAGAATGCGGAGGCTAAAGTGACACAGTGACACTGCCGTCGAGAAGCCGGTGTCCTGAACAATTGAGATGAGATGTATCCCCTGTGTGCTCGAGAAACTTTTTTACATGATTTGGGTAAACCCTTAAAAAGGTACAACAGTATAATAAGTCTTTTTCTCATCTCTCCAGTCTGAGCGAACTTGCAACCCTGTCACTTTGACCATCTCATCTTCACCGAAAAGTTCATGTTCTCGCTCCAGCAACATTAAAACTATTCCAGCAGGAGTTGCCATGATCCATGAAATATGGCAGTTATGTATGAGTTGTGTTTGTGGTCAATGTTTCCCATTCATGCTCCATATGTTCTATTCTATCCATAGATGATATTCCCTGGTGCAAGCATTAAGATGCTAATGAGTCCATATGGCATGGTGTATTGATGAAGCCTTGTTCTAGACATGCATACGGTAGAAGTGACGCTCATAGTGAGGGTGTATGCCACATTCCATGGCCAGTGTGAAAGCTCCTTGTTGGATATTATATACTTGTATATATATTGGGGATGGGACGATATATCAAAATGCAATACATCGCGATTCAAAAATGTGACAATACGTATCGTGGGGCAGAAAAATGAAATTCGATTATTTGCACTTTGTAATGACATTTTTAAATTGTTGTTTACATTTTAGCAAGCCAATGCCATTGCTAGAAAGATTTGTGACTCAGAAATAATAGGCTAATTCTGCACAGTCAGGCTTTGTTGTCATTGAATTTATTTATTACATTGTGGTTGTATTGGATCGCGAACCCCATATCGTGTATCAAATCGTATCGTATTGTGAGATAAACATAAATTCTCTGCCTATAGATATATATATATATAATAGGCAGAGAATTTATCAGTATGTTACCATATAGTGTTTGGCTGCTTTTTGTGGTTTGCTATATACTGTTTTTGTGTCATTGTGTGTTTGTATGTGTTTGTTATGTGTTTGTGTGTGTGCAAGCCTGATTATGTGTCTCCATGTGTTAGCGAGAGAGCTGTAAGACTAAAGGGGCGTGCTGCATCATTCATGAGTGTGTGCTACCCTCTGCCTGGGCTGCAGTGACCCGTGGCTGTCAACACTGTATCCTTGAGCATGATGGCACAGGCTGTGCTGAGGACACACTGCAGGGCCTGGCGTGTGGAGGGCGGTGGGCGGGGCCGGGCGTGCCGGCCTGGGGCTGGACAGGAAGCTGTGCACGCTGGGCTGGAGAGGCTGAGGAGGGCTGGACAGGACAGGACACTGATAATAATGTATTACTTTATTGATCCCTGTTGGGAAGGTCTCACAGGGAGGTCAGAGAGCAAGGTCAGCCACAGAACAGCACCTCTGGAGCTAGCAGGGATTCACTTCAGCAGGGCGGACTCTTACCAATAGGGGTTTGAAACCAGGTCCTCCAGTTGAAGCACAGTCTTTCTAACCGCTAGGCCACTCTGCTGTCCAAAAGAGGGCTGGAAGAGAGGGAGGTCGGGTAGTAGATAGGCCGGGCTGGAAATGCTGACTTCCTGCAAGGACCGACACAGAACACCACTCTTAGCTATAGTTTAAATCTGGCCAGAAAGATGAGTGGCAAGACCGAGGAAGCTGGAGAGGATGTGACATAGGACGGATGACAGCTAGAGATAGTGAAGTCTCAAGTTATATAGGGAGTGGGTGCTGTAGAGGAAGACAAATATAGCAATGGTGGAAGAGAAGGAGGAAAACTGAAGAAACCTCAGTTCAGTGGAGACATTCCCTGTCCTCTGAAGCATTCATTCATCTAAAATATGCACACACACACACACTTGAAACCTTGAGGATCATAGCCTTGACCTGTGTGTATGTGTGTGTGTGTGTGTGTGTGTGTGTGTGTGTCAGCAAGCAAGGTAGAGACACATTACATAACTGGCTTTGCTGCCAGTTTACTATCACACAACAGTAGCTCAGTGCACACGTGTGCAGGCTTGCTTTACTTTGTGTGTGAAAGCGCAGCCTCCATTTACCTCTCATGCATTCGCGGCCGGCTGGTAATTCATTATCTTCCAACACGGCATAGCCAACCTCATGCATACAGATGAACAGGCATATTATGCATTTTAACTGAATCTACATCCATCTACTTCCACGGGGTTATAGATTCGACAAAAAATAAACCTGGCCTTTTACTGGCCAGTTATTTGGCATTCACAGGAGGTACAAATCCAACCAGCCGATCGACATCAAAGCCTTTTTTAGCCCATTTACAGTGAAGAAAGAGAAAACTGTGAGGCATTATCATCATTTGAAATTAGCCCAACGCAAGGTGATGCAAGCTCTTGTCAGAAAGCCCGCTTGGCTGCTCTACCTCAGTAAACAGACCCTATAGCTTGTCTCGTGGCATCTCCACTGATGAAGAAACCCCTTTGCTTTTGTCTAGATGAATCTGCCAACATAGGGCTGCGTGTGCTCCTTTACGTTTCCGTGCCTATCCATGCGCGACACTTAATTTAGTGAGCCCTAAGAGGGAGCAACGTCTGGGTGAGAAGGAGCGATTTTTCTAGTCTGTGCCACTCTTAATGCCGAGGCTTATAGCTGACTGACTTTGGCTCACATCGCCTTACAGCACTCTCCTCTCATGAGTGTCTGAGCCAGAGGCGAAAGGATATGCCTGTAGCCAGCACCTCTTCTGTCTGTCGACCTACCTGTCTGTCTGTCATCTATCTATCTATCTATCTATCTATCTATCTATCTATCTATCTATCTATGTTCTACTCTTCCATCCTATACATCTCTCTTTCTCTCCATCTCCTCTTGTATTTCCCTCTCCACTCCAGCTCAGCGCCTTGCACCGCAACACGCAAACATGGACCCTCATTATTTTTTTTTTGTTTTATTTATTTATATTTTTTTTACACACCGCTCACCCACAAACATTCTAAATAATTCATATGGGGGCTCTGCACACTTTCACAGCCTTGCAATTCCACCCAGATTTACATTCACGCATTCAATTAATTTGTAGTACACTCACAAACACACACACACACACACACGTGAGCGCATATTGTATGCATGAACAAACACACAGACACTTGGTACACTACAGTGACAACATTTGCATTTGCACACACACAAACAAGGGCTGAAAACAATGCCCAGAACTCTGTGTGTGTGTGTGTGTGTCTGTGTGTGTGTGTGTGTGTGTGTGTGTGTGTGTGCGTGCGATCTCCCTGGCTCTGAGCTCGCTGATCAAAGGGCTCGTGTTTCCAATGTAAGGTTTCGTAACACACACTCATTACATAACAGCAGGCAGTGGGAGTCGGCCTAGGCAGAGGAGAGGAGAGGAGAGGAGAGGGGGAGCACACATCTATCTACGTCAACATCCCACCCCTCCACTGACAGAGGGAATCACTGGGGAAAATCCTGTCTTACACACACCGCCACTAACACCTGCGATGCTAAGCATTCGTACGCAATTCACCCCTCTGTCCTCTGCATCTCCGGTGAGCCTATTTTTAGTGGTTATTGATTGTATTGCATGATAAAAAATTTAGTGTAGTAGTGCCGTGTGAAGGACAGTCCTGTTGACAAATCCTCCAAAAATGCTGTTATTTCTTTCTCTCAGGTGCACACAAGGCATTTATTAAAAAAACAAAAAGCCGCACAACTTGATTTATAAATCACTTCTGGTGCCTTTCTCACACTACTTCCTCATTCTCTCTCTCTCGAGTGTGTGAGTTGTGATTATGGTGTTGAGACATCCACTGCATCTGCGCCCGCTGCAGCCCATCAACATGGATTCACATTAGGCTGACATGACCTCACGTGGGAAGGCGAGGGGGAGGGATTTGTGTGTGCATATTGAATGCGTGTGCGTTTAGGCCTATATGTAAGGGAGTTGCATTGAGTCTCCGCTGCTGTGCGTTAACTCATGCTAGAATATAAAGTTACTGAAGCGCAACTGAGTGAGAGAAAGATAATTCAGCATTACAGAATACTCTCCAGCTCCTCCCTCAGGTCGTCTCGTTGCCGTTGCACATCCCCATGCTGCCCCTGCTGGCAGTGGACGGAACTGCATTGACCTGATATCTGAAGTTGTACAATGCCTTTAATAGCAGAAGGCTGTTCTGTCGCCTTCTCTCCAGGGGCAAAGGGTAATGGTTTGATGGGGAAGATATTGCAGGCTGTGACCTCATTTGGATTCAGAATGTTTCATCCAACTTTGCAGAGAGGAATTGGTTTTGTGTGTGTGTGTGTGTGTGTCTGTGTGTGTGTGTGTGTTTCTGTCTCTGTCTCTGATTGTGTCCTTCTTGGTGACAAGCTAAAGAGAGATGAGCTATTAGAATTTCAGGGCATCCATCAAAATATTAATTATCCACTCCATTCCCTCTGTGGGACTGGAGGGACATTTCATGGTCACCTGTGCCATGGCAACATATTTTCCCTCAGCCCTTGTCCCTGTCCCCGCTTCCCATGCTACATTAGCAGCTCGGAGCAGAGCAGTGCAGAGCAGGAGAGGGAAGAGAAGAGAAAACGTTGGCTCGGCTGAGCGGTTGAAGCTGAAGGATGTGCGATGTTGTTTGTCTGACAATAGACAGGAGCACAAAGCAAAATGTCACTCAGCTTTGCCTAGAGGGATTGGGAGCACTCCTCAGCACTCTCTCAAGAACAAAATAATAAATGCACATGTACACACTCTCACACACACACATGGGCTGTCACCTTTCCCTGAATTTACAGTGGAATTTTTTTTGAATATATTCAAATTTACAAATAATTAAAATTCTGTATCTAATGTAACCCCATTCCTTCCCTCCCTCTCTTTTCAAAATCACATGCATTCACAAATGTGGCATGACCCATCTACATAGCAATTAGGGTTGGGCGGTAATACGGTAATACGGTATCCCGGGGTATTTGAAAATAGCACCGGTGTCCGTTTCATTACCGTCATGAAAAAAATTCTGCTGCCCAATGTGCGCATATATATAATAAACGCCTTAAGAGTGTTTATCCAGCACCACTGTCTGTGTGGTTGAAGATGCTATGAAAGTGATGACAGAAATTTTTGTAAACAATGTAATTTGTCAAATAAATAACCTGTCAAAAAAGACTAACTAGTTAGAAGCGATCATAATCGCGCGTCATGTGACAGCTTCTCCTCAGAAGGGAGAATTAGAAAAAAAAGATGGCGAGCGCAAGCGAGTTGGTCCCTAAAAAGAATGCAACTGCAAATGCAGCATTTCGGGTTCCGACTAGGGATGGGCATTTCAAGCAAAAATACTAACGTTATTCGATATTCACTGGGACCTATTCGACCATTCTTCGAAGATCAACCCCCCGCCTGCAAGGACGGTGCGAACTAGGCTAGCCATATTGACGTTAGCTAGCCAGGCGAACTAGCAAGCTAGGCGGACGTTAGCATAGAGCTAGCAAGCTAAGCCAGCTACCTAGTCCGGCTAAATAGCCCCGAATCGGTCCTTCTCTCGTTTTACGTGCCCATCTCAGAATCAATCACCCGCTTCCGCTGCGAGGATGAACATCTCGTCCAGTTCAAAGCCCCCCGCTGCTGCTCAAGCAGGACCATCCACTGTAAATATGTTGTAAATATGTAACGTTTGCTATTCCGTTTCTGATGTTCAGAGAATAAAACTGGAACATGTATCACATTTTTGTCGTCGTGTGAAAATCACAGTTGAAGTGCACTGCAGCCACCTTGTGGCGGGAAACGGTATAGCAGCAACTACATAAATTCATCATTTGGAACTGGCAGCTCCCTCCAAGCCCTACAATGTGATATTTAATCAGACGGTAATACCGTATACCGCGGGAAAATTTGGGGAAGGTTTAACGATGTCAAAAATTGGATACCGCCCAACCCTAATAGCAATTTAATAATATTTGTTTTATTAATTAAAGGGATATTTAAACATGAACAGTTGAATAAACCCTCAGCCTATCCATTTGCAACAGTATCATTGTAGTCAGCTGATCAACAGCTGGTTGTGCTGTCCGAGCGTTCCATGCAGAGTGTACATAGTGTCATTTGTTGATCATGATTTCACCCTTGACAGCTGCAGTGTTTCCGTGTTGCACTGAGGTGACTTGGCATTAAAATAGTTCTCATAGACTCACTGCAATTGGGTCAAGGTTAGTAAAACATAAACTGGAGTGAATGGGGGAAAATGAAACTAAACTAAAACTATCACTGCCTCTAAAATTAACTGTAATGAAATCAAAAATATTCAAGTACCACAGTAGTTTCCACAACTGTCAAAATATTAAAACTTAAACTCACTAGATTGCTCCATTTTGGCTTCTAACAGGTGAAGACAATATGGTGAACCATATATTTATGTTCAGTATGATTCCAAGTTGAATAAAAAACCACAACACACGGACATGAATATAGGCACATGTGTAAATGCAATGTCATATGGCGATAATGCATGAATATCTCACTTATTTCCCATGCAAACACATACCTCATACTCTTATCACTTTTACGCAAAGCTCAACAGCTTGGCACATTTCACACATCAACACCTCCTCAGTCCCAGAGGCTGGCTGGGGAGGCAACCCCTTCTAAAGCTTCTCTGCGGACCCGTTTGTGTGAAAACATCTGGGAACTTTTAAAGAGGATGTTTGAAGGATTAAGAAGCTACTAATTAAGGATTACTCCTTTCAAAAACTGTGAAAGTGTGGATTTGTGGGCTTTAAACGGCCTTGAGACCTTCCTGAAAATCTCTGCAGCGTATTTTTCCTTCGTAGTTCACACTTGCGTACATAAACATGTGGATTGTTCTGAAAGGTGTAGAGAGGTAAAGTGTCCTCAGTTGTGGAGTGCTTAGTTGACTGCCGCTGGCAGCCTGTTACCCGCGATGGCCCTTGCCACCTCCACCAAGGCTCTTCAACTGCTGCCTGAGCAGGCAGTTGGCTTAGCATGCCTTGTCACTTTATATCTGAGTAATCATCTCATGTCATCCAGACAGAATGAGAAAGAGACAAATAAGGAACTAGAGTGATTTGGGCAAAGAGGCACAGTCAATGAGATGTGGGAAGCGTAATGGCCAATCTCCTCTCCCCGTACACACACACACACACACACACACACACACACACACACACACCGGGCTCGCACTTGCATGCAAACACACACCTTTAGGTAGATGCATTTTGACATTGTGTGCGTGTGTGTGTGTGCGTCTTTTAACAGAAGGACAGTGGAGCTATTTGTGTCCCAGAGTAACAGCTGGCCTTGCTCTCTCTTTCCCGCTCACATCTATTTCCATGTCCTTTCTCCATTGACTTTCCTCAGCTCTAATTTTCTCTTTATCTGTTAATGCCTCTAACATGGTACAGATTATATGGTGATTAGTTTGATAATTCATTGGGGTGCCTTGTGTCAAGTTATTATAGATGCTTCCTTTGCAGTGAGAGCTTTAAGCTTTAATAAGATGCTTCAGAGGAGATAAATCTAAAAAAAAGAAGCATAAAAAAGCTGATATAGGAGCCTGTTATAAGCTGGGAAGAAGCCATCCGGTACATCACATCTGCCACCGTCTACAGAACTGAAACATTAACTGATATACGTAAGGAGCTTCCCACCGGGGATAAGTGAGTGTGTGTTTGAGTGTGTATCTGCGCATGTGTTTATGCGTGCTCGGGCTCTGCTGTGACTTATGTGGGTCAGCAGTGCCCTAAGGTACGGCATGCCCAGTCCTGTAGTGGAGGTGCACTGATGTCAGGTTGCGTTTAACAGGGCAGGCTGATTAACGAGGGAAGTGGCCTTGTTATCACTGAAAAGAACCAGAATAAAGAGGCTTAGATCTGCTAAAGGGGAGACGGATGAAGAGAAGTTGGCCTTGGGTACTGATCCGGAGGCTTATACGTGCTAGCATAGCATTGTCAGAATGGATAGCATGGGCAGGAAGTCAGTTCAGGGAGACTGCTATGTAGTCTGCTGGTTTGATCTTGGTACTGACAGTGCCCAAATGCTGCTGAAGTGCCTCTGAGCAAGGGCACCTAATCCCCATGTATGTGAGGACTAGTCTGCTCCAAGGTCTAGTAGTGGAGCACTCGCTAAAAATACTGATATAAAGCCACCAGCAGTTGTTTCCCATATGCATGTGGTTGTATCTGTCCCTATAAAAATACACCATAAATATGCATATATATACATATCTGTATTCTTGTACTTTCACACTATCAATAGCAGGTTTCCAGCCACATACATTCTGGAATTATAATGTTTCACACACACAATGTCTTAAATTGAACTGAGAATGCATAGCATCAGTTTCCTACTGATGCTATGCATCTGGCAAATTCTCTGTGATCCGTCAAAATGTAGGTATGCTCTTTGGAGCAGACATCCTCACCTTCCAATGCAAATGATCATGGTTTATCAGTAGAAAAAGGAGTGGCTTGTGGTGGCATTATGGGTATATAAATTCAAATGATTTGCCGGTGCAGGTGAAGCCTTGCTCTGTTTATGGCATTAGGGTTTATGGCTATTTTGCAGTATGTTTAAGTCTCTGCAGGAATAGTCTTCACCATTGAACCTGAGTTTAGAAAACTTGTCTGCTTATGTGCACATGTGTGTGTGGGTGTGTGTGTGAGGGAATGCGTACACATGGGTATTGGAGCTGAGTATGGAGGGGAAATGGTCTTTTCCTGAGCTCGGGGAAAGGGAAGGAAGCCATCCTCAGTAAGCAACACACACTTCATAGTACTCCTACTCCTACAGTACATAGGTCTAGGAATTGACTAAGGATTCTTCACATCAACACACCCACCTTGCAAGGCCTTTCTGTTATTTTTAAAATGCAGATCTTATGCACCGCCAGTAGGTTATGGGTTGGCCACCGTGACTGAAAACCATCGCTGCTCAAAATATTTCTGATGTAGGTGGAATACAGTTGGAATATAGTAAGTTAGATGGGTGTGTGAAGACCAAAGTCTATTAGGCTATAACTTCCTCCCCCTACTGTAGGGTTACCAAGAGGTCCTGCTTGTTTCTAGCCCGCCCCTGTAAACAGGATGCTCACGTGGGAGTCCCACCCATCTCCCCGTTTCCTCCACTGAGCATTCCCATGGCCAGTCTGAATGGTTTGCTGCATCCAGTCATTCCATGTCCATGTGAGATGGTTGTAAATTCCTGATCCAACACCCATACAGCAGCCGCTTTTAATTCAGACCTCTGTCGTCGCAGAAACAGCCCACTCAAGCTGCCTGTATTGTTCTCCTTTTAAAAAGTCTGCTGCTGTTTTGGTCCATCAACATTGAGGGGGACAATTAGATGGATGCACATATGGAGACAGTTAATCACTGTCACTGTGTCAGCGAGCAAGCGTGTGTGAATTAGTGTACGTGTGTGTACGTGTGCGTGTGTGTGTGTTTGTGTGTATGTCAGTGAGAGGAAGAGAAGGAGGAGGAGTAGGGTGCGTGTGTTTGTGCATATGCTTGTGTGGGAGAGTGCATGTTCCAACAAAGGCCTAAAAATAGTAAGAATATGCCCATGTGACATATTGAGGCTAAAAGCTTGTGAATAATTTGTCTAATGCAACACATACCCCCTCCTAAGCTCAATCATGACAATATGCTCCTGCTGGTTACCTCCGCCAACCATGTTGGAAGGAGGTTGTGTTTTCACCCCTGCCTGTTGGCGTGATATCTCAAAAAGTAATAAATTAATTTGGATGAAATTTGGTGGACAGATAGCCCTTGGCTCAAGGATAAGTTGATTAGATTTCAGTGGTGATCCAGATCTGGGATATCTGCCGTTAGATGTGTGTTTTTTAGACATAACTATTACGCTGCATTAATGTGCTGTTGGGAAGGTCCGGCATCCAGGACTTCTAAGTGGATGCTAACAACATTGCATTCACACGCTAATTTCTCTGACAATCAACCTGGAAGACAAGCGATAAACAAACATAACGGAAGCTGAGTTTGAGAATTGTTCAGCGTTGGCAGAGGTTTCCGCTCCAAGTGCCTTCTAGTTATGTATGATATTCGCTGTTTGACTGTGCTGGGACAGCTCACCCTTGTAGTCAAACATGAGTTCTGGCCAACACTCCGCATTTAACATCTGTAGTATGCTACGCAGTATTTAGTCAAATATCCTTTTGCAGACTAGGCTATTGATTGGGCTGTGAAAACAAGACTATCCCATAACACAGAGGAAAGGTCATTGCTCTGTGATTGCATCAATTAAAAAATGCTGATTGCCGTAGTTTGGATAAAACTGTGCCTCTTGGACAAGGTGAATTCAACCGTGCACATATGTGGATATAAAAACAATGACAAAGAAAATGTTTCCGCACACTCATAACTCCGATTCATAGATTGATTTAGACATCAAAAAATCTTTTAAACCAACGTTTCAGCAGCCCATGCTGCCTTCATGAGGGTTATGTCTGGCAGGATTCAAACTTCCTAGTACCTGTCAGCAGGTTCAACTACACAGGTGAGGTTGATTGAGCTCACTTAGTCAATTAGGCTACCTGGGTTGAGAGCACAGGCTGACCACAGGTCAGTAGAGAAGATCATCATAACCATACCATAAGTCTATGCAAAGATCAATATCAAAATACATCATATTTAATCATAAACAAGAGAATAAAAATTCCAGTAGTTAAAAACACAGTATCAAAAATAATTGCATTCATAAACATCACCCAGAATATTAAGAGAAAGCTGAGATCAAAGTCTAAGACTGAATTGTGTAGATCCAGACTGCCTCTTGTCTCAGCAGTAGATTATCAAGGTCCTTCCCTCTCCTGGATAAAGAGATTTTTTCTATCCCTATGTAGTATAAGAAGGAAATGGGCCAATGGTCAAATGGCCTCTACAAAGTGAGCAGCAACTGCTTACGTTGCTGCTATTTTTGCACCTAATGGTGCTCCGCTGCTCAGCTATACAGGTTTTAAGATCACATTTAGTCTTACCAACATAAGCTTGCCACAAGGTCATATTAGTAAGTGAAGTACTCCTTTAGAATTACAGGAGATGACACCTTTTTATAGGAATCTCACCAATACAGGTGTGTGTTTCCTCCACTCTCCACTATGAACACTCTGGCCACGAACATTAACAGAACAGAGAAATTTGCATTGACAGCTCACGTTCAAGACCTCAGATGACCTCATAGTGTTGGTTGAGACACCTCAGATTAAATGTGCAGAATTCTGGTCAGAATGATGTTAATCCATGCTGAGCATATTGGCTGTGTGCACGAGGTACAGTAGTCTCCTGAGTTAGTCTTACAGTCGGCATGTAAAAGACCTGAGCTGAATTATTCAAAGCTGTAAGAGTATGTGCAAGCTAGCACTTACTTACCCCACTGACTCGTTCTCTTTCACGCACCTCCACCCCCCTCCACTCCACTCTGTGTGTTTGGAGTGAAGTGAAATATGTGTGAAAGAGACAGTGCAAGAGGCATGTAGCTAGTTTACAGCAGGCCACAGTATGTGAGACATTTTCTAAGGCCATCTGTCACTTGGAAAGGAAAACTTCGTGAACCAAGCCATGAATCTTTTGGCCAAATGGGAAGACAGTGTGGTTAGACATGCTGTGAGCAGAACATGAAACTATAGATAGAATGGCAAAACAGAAAGGCAGACAGACAGACAGACAGACGGAAGAGAAAAGACAGGGGGAGGACAGAGCATGCCAACTTGGGGAGGTTTTGCGGAGGTGGAGGTAGACAGAAAACAGGTGGATGTTTAGACAGAACGATAAGACAGGCTGGCTGACAGAACGCCTGATAAGCGGGGCTGACTGTCAGGTTTGGCAGGCTGATGGTGAAGAGAGAGAATAGGGCATGGAAGAGAGGCACACAGACAGACGGATAAAAGTGAGCAAAGGCAGTTCAAAAATTGTAAAAGCATAATTTAGGAGAGGTGCACCTGGTATTGAATTTGAGACCATTAATGTAGAGCTGCATTGAATGCTAATCTCGAGCTATTCAATGCCATGTGCAAAGTAGGACATCCAAGGCTGACAATGCTTGCTGCTGAATGTATTTCGATCTCATGCTAACCCAGCATTGTGATGGTGCTGTGGCGAGAGCTCTCCTGCTAACCAGAGTACGTCTATTTCTCATTTTTTGGCTCCACGCTGAGTGTTAAGCGGTTAGCCACAGAGATCAGGCTCTCCATATTGGCTTTATATGCACAGTGTGTGGCACTGTGTATCCATCTTTAAAATGAGTAGCTACAGATTACACTACATACACATTAGATTGCTTTTATCCATTAGTGTTATGCTAATGTGTCTCTAGAGACAGTGCCCAATGTTTGAGGTGAAGCTATGATGCTAACTACACAAAACCTCCCTTCTCCGTTCTTTGTTCCAGGGAAGCCCCATAGCATCGAGAGCTCAGAGCGAGTCCAGCTATCGGGGACCTATAACGTTCGGAAAGGGAAGCTGCAGTTGCCGGTCAACCGCTGGACCAGGCGGCAGGTCATCCTGTGCGGCACCTGCCTCATCGTGTCCTCCGTCAAGGAGAGCCAGACGGGGAAGATGCACATCCTGCCGCTTATTGGAGGAAAGGTACGGGGCGGTCGTTACACCACAACAGTGCAACAGGGACATCACTCCTTTTTTTCATGACATTCCCATGTCTTTTATGGTGATGTACCTTCCGCATTGGATCATAAACCCACAGGTTGATATCACCAGTGACCCGATAATGTCACACCCATTGCTAACTTTCCTGCACAGTGACTTCAGCTTGTCCCTGATGACATTGCACCTTCAACAACTGTCTGTCCTTCAGTGTGACTTCAACAATAGTTCATGCTTGTTCAATTTCAGCCCAAAATGAAATGGATACGGTTGCTAGCCCGGTTTCCCAAAGGCATAATATGTTCAGAATTCTGCACGGATGTCTTTGATTTTACACTTCTTATCTGGAGTCACAACATGATATAATGTATAGCTTAATGGATCCCCATATTCACTCGTCTGCCATTTAGAGCCTTATCGCTTTCTGTTTTAAACTGACTCCTCAAAAATACATTTTCTCTGGCTTTGGAATTTCTTCATTCCAGCAGGGAGTTAAGGAGTGAGCCTCTGGTAATGACTTTTATCCGTTTATTGCTTTATGACTCTGTGTATCCGCAAGGCCATTGAATAAGGGCTCTCCTGAAAAGGCCTTTCTATCTGTCTGCCTGACACAATAGACACTCCATATCCCACCACACCCACTTTTCAAAAGTTCATACACAAAACACGACCTCTAGTCAGCCATTCAACCATACAGCGCCTGTGTATGTTTGTGCTTGTGTTTACTGTACTAGCTGTAAATGCACACAAGTATTCTGTTCCAACACCATGACTAGTCAGCCATTCATCCACACAAAGTCTGTGTATGCGTTTATGTGTGTGGGAGTCTGTGTGCGTGTTTAAGAAGAAATTTCATAACTCTATGTGCACACATTTGTTCTTGCTTATGTCACGCACATGTGTTTGTTAGATGAGCATGCATGCCTTATATATACTTGAGTGTGCTTCTGGTTGACTGAATTTGGCAACATCTTAATCTTAAAAATAGTAACACTGTAATATCGGTAAACAGAAGGCATTTAAAATAAGAGACCATACTCATAATGTCCATGTTTTAACAGGATTGAGTGTATTGTCTGACTTTAGAGGCACGGGGTAATCACTGATATTCATCACTGATTCTGAGAGGTTATGTCAGTTTTTGGGTGTGCATCATGGACTTAATAACATTGTGTGTGTGTTGTGCTGTAGGTGGAGGAGGTAAAGAAGCACAATCACTGTTTGGCCTTCAGCTCGGCGGGGCCTCAGAGTCAAACCTACTATGTCAGCTTTGACAGCTTCACAGAGCATCTGCGCTGGCACAGACATGCTGCTAAGGTACTGTATGTGTATGTATGTATGTATATACAGTATGTGTGTGTGTGAGTGAGTTAGAAAGAGAGAATATGAGCATATGCTCCCTAGCACTACTTACGGGTCAGCTGAACTGTACATCAGAGCATGGGTGAGTGCAAGTTGAAATATGAAAATATGGCAAAACACTCACAATGATTGCACGGCCCATGTGAGCTGCATGGATGAGGAAGTGCACATATTTTACTGCTGTAGACCCACTCTGTTGTATATCACCCAAGCGTCTCTGGGTGCACACATACACAAACACACACATGCATAAACA